>NW_028275163.1:10629963-10932993 GCF_013281855.1 Momordica charantia | reverse complement strand
TATTTAGACTCAAACCAGCATTGCCCATCGCTTTTGGCATCGAAACAGCAAGCCTACGGACGTTCGAAGCTCGATTTAGGCTACCCACACCTTGCGAGCTAGATCTAGGTGACCCACACCTATACGAAGTCGATTTTGGTGGTAATGAGTCATTTGAACCCTTTTAGAATTGATTTCGAAGGCTAAATAGTGTACGTAACTTGCTATATTTTTCTGTTTTAGTGCTTAGGTGTGAGGTCGACGTAAAACTTAAGGGCGTGGTTGTGGGTAAGTAGACAAGGGGCGTGTGCGTGTGTTAATGTGTGTTAAATGGTCTCTAATGTGCTGGTTTTGTGGCGTTTAACAGTAATTTTGTTACGTCATTGCGCTAAATAACTTTCGTTGTGTTAGTCGATATACTTGGAGTAGTGTTGGATATTTGTCGATGAAAATGGTGAGATTTCTACCTTGCTAAACGGTTGAGCATTGCTGTGGTAATGTTGGTTGCCTGGATATGCATGAATTGTTCGGCTTGTTTTGTGAGTTATTATATTTAGTAATGCTTGTTAAATATTGATGTTGGATATTAAGCATGACTGCGTTATTATCTCATTACTAGAAAGTTGTTTATGTTGTAGAAGCATGCTGAATTGTATTTGTGAGTTGAAAGATGCAGGGGTAGTGGCTTAAGAAAGTATATAGTAAGACTCTGGTGAGAGTTGGATTCTTAGAGGGAATGAATAAGTGAGTGTCAGGGCCTCGGGTATAAATGGCTGGGGCTGATACGTCACTAATTGAGTATCGAGGCCTCGGGTAAAACGGTCGAGGGTCGATACGAGGAGTCCTTTGGAAGGAAGGCTATTGGGGCCTTGGGTATAAATGGTCAAGGGTCAATAGATGGTGAAGTCATCGGGGCCTCGGGTAAAAATGGTCGAGGGCCGATGCAGCAGTGTCGGGGCTCTGGGTAAAAATGGTCAGGGGCCGACTCTACTCGAAGGAGTTAACTGTGGAAGGCTAGGATAGCCGTGATAAGCGTATAGGTACTTGATATGTTAGGGAGACTAGAGGTTGGTAGTTAATGTGTTCCTGGTTGTGGTTGTCACCGGATTTTATAGAATGTGCCTATGTTTGAATGCTTAATGTGTTGAACAGCATGACTATGAATGTTCCATGATTTTTGTTGAGCATGATGTGTATGTGTTGTTGGTGAGGGCTACTTACGGAGTATATTTTATATACTCACCCTCCATCTACAATTATTGTTTCAGGTGAAGGACTCGTTGGCGACCATGGTGATGAATGGAGAAGACATGACGAGCGAGGACCATAGACTGCTTAGTCACTCTTGCTTAGCTTAAGCTATTAGTTAATACCTTATGTTATGGTCAATAAACTATTTGTTCGTATTTGAATAATTGGGAGGTTCCCACTTGTTGTTGATTTTATTTCGGGATAGGTGCCTATTTTAGTTTTCTTCCATTCATTGAGTTTTGCCTAGTTTGAATAATAAAATTGCCTCGTGAGGTGGTCCACGAGTGTTGTTGATTGATATTCTATGAAATTGATTTATTGTTGAATTGATTTGAAGTGGAACTTGATTTTATATATTTGTTGCATAGGGAGTTGGGATGACATATTTGGGGTTAAGTTTAGTTAGTTGGGTAGTTAACGTGACCTAGAAGTGTGTGGGAAATTCTGGGTCGTTACATCAGATTTTACTTAAAGTGAACTGACCCAATATACTCGGTTCGGGTTGGAAACTGATTCACGTGGTGACTTCTAGAGCCGATAAAATAAATGTTACGATTGGGAAATCTCGAAAACGGAACCGTCGATCGGCGGGCACTTGATTACCACTGACGTTCAGTCTTCTTCCGATCTAAGACATCCAATTTGGGAACACATATGCGGCTGAAATTGAATTTTTGGTTACTATAAATACCCCCAAGGATCTGTTTCCATTTTTTACGCTATCTGAAATCTTGGAGTCCGAACTCATCTGATCGGAATCTTTAGGTCAGTCTCATTCCTTCTCTTCAAGTTTTCTTTTCCTCTTACTTTAAAAGTCATGTCGGTGTCTTCTAGTTTCTCAAGCTCAAGTAATAGTAGTTCGTCTAGCGAGGCAGCTCAGAATCAGGGCCCTTCGCCCGGGAGGGCCGATTCCGTAGAGGAGTTTGCTAGTAGGTTAGACTCCGAATTAGAAGAAGAAATAGATAACTTTAGGTTCTCGGAAGATGAGGGAGATGATAGTGACACCTCGACCTCGGGTCTAGATTTAGAATATCCTTTCCAAATGCCTGAGAACTATGTCGACCCTCTGCATAGGAGGTATTGTATTCCAGACGACATCCTTCTTAGGCTTCCCAAGGAAGAGAAACGAGCTGATAACCCGCCTGAAGGGTGTGTGACCCTTTACCTAAAAATGTTCGAATATGGTTTTCGCCTTCCTGTTCACACTTTAGTGCATGAATTCCTATTCCGAACTGGATTAACGCCTGCTTAGGTTGCCCCCAATGGATGGGGAGTCATTTTTGGTTTAGCCATTTTATTCTGGCTTAGATGTAGGGAAGTGGACGACCTGGACCTCCTCGGAGTCGACCAGCTTTTAGCTTGCTTCGAGGTTAAACGAATCTCTAGGAAGCCTGGAAGATACTACCTATATGCCAGGAAAGGCGTAGGAGGCATCCTAAAGGGTCCAAACTCCATAAAGAAGTGGGTTGAAAAGTGATTCTTCGCCTCTGGCGCGTGGCTGGCCAGGAACGAGTCTAACCTACCTTTTTTCAACGTCCCCTATAGATTTGGGAACTTAGGTAAGGAGTAGAGTCTTTACTTGCTTTTCTTTATTTCTCTGCATTGTTTTAACCCAAAACTTTACCAATTTTAGTCGCTATAAGGCCGATCCCTCAACTTTCCGAGCCGACCTTCAACGCTCTAAAGTTTTTTAAAGGCAGATTCAAGAGTAGCAAGCAGATTGGCACACTTATGACTGATAAGCTCCTTCTTTCCTCCGGACTGCTCGACTAAAATCCTCTTCTATCTCCACCCAAAGCTCGGAGACCAAACTCTGAACTAGGTCAGTTGCTTTTGGATGCTTTTCGTACCTTGTGGTTAACTCACCATTGTTTCTCCTAGGATGGTTTGTGGTTTCTCCTAGGATGTTCGGTGCAAGCGCCCACGCACTGGGCAGACTTCTAAAAGCTAGGGGGCACCTTGCCCTACTGTCACTGACCTTCTCATCGAGATCGAGGTGATTGAGGTCGGCCGTGAAGCTACTCCGACACGGGAGGCGACCGCGGCTGGAGCCTCTCAGGATCACGTGATCCTTGAAGTTTCTCCTCTTAGGGAGATTCAGAGGAAGGCTTCCCCAAGGAAGTCCAAGAAGAAGAAGAAGCGTAAAACTCGCCACTCCGAGGATGAGGTAAGAGAAGTGCGGACTGGGGGGCAAGTCAGTCCTTTTGGAGACTTGGTTGACGACCCTAAGGCTGGGATGGGCGGTACCTCTGACATCGAGATGAGGTTCAAGGTAGAGCCGTCTAGTGCAGGGGTGAAGGAAAAAGGCTATAGAGATGTCAGGCTCATGCTTCGACTTCTGCTGGAGGAGGGCTTCCAAGTTTGTCAGCGCTCCTAGGTTCAGCCATTCAACGCCTGTTGGACTATACTGTCGAGGTGGGGCCTCGCTTACTTTCTTGTGCATTTATGGATTTACATTTCGTATTATCATTTTGATTTTCTTTGCCCATGCCCGTAGGCTCATGCTGCGGCTTGCCAGATGCCCATCATGGTGAAAGCCGAGCTAGAGGAGCGTGACCTTCTTACTGTGAAGAGCGAGAGGCCTCCTCTGCTGCTTTGGAGGCTGCTGCTGCTCTGGGGTAACTCAAAGAGGCTCGCGTTGAGGCTCAGGCGTGGAAATCCACCTCTAATGCTGACAAGGCCGAGCTCAAAAGTGCCAAAGCAAAAGCTGCTCGGCACCTGGAAAATTTGAGGGTCGTGCATGCCGTGGCCAAGTGCCTGGAGAAGGAGAAGTTCGCACTGATGAAGCAGAACGACGACCTCGAACGCCTCTGAGACGACCTGGAGGGCAAGCTGAAGGCTTAAGATGCCAAGATGGTGGGCCTGAAGGCCAAGCTTGAGCTGGCAGAGTCCAAGCTCAGCAATGGGGTTCTCTTAGAGGAAGATTCCGCCAGCATCCTGACTTTGACAGGTTTGCCAAGGATTTTTGTGATGCCGAGTTTAGATTCCTTATGAAGGGAATCCAAGAAGTGGCCCCCGAGCTCGATTCTGAGCCTATCAAACTTCGGTAGGCAGAGAAGTGGGGTTTGGGTCCCCATGGGACCCCTAACCTTCAGGATCTTGTGGAACAATGCCTGAAGGAGCTCGAATCCGACGCCGAGCTCAACGAGGGTGAAGATGTGAATCCGTCTTCCCAAGAAGTTGCCAGGCTCTCATTCCAGCTGCTGGTGTAAATTCCTCTCAAGAGGCTAGGATGATAGGCTCCCAAGAGATGGACATCCTTGGGTCCCATGGCGAGCTCGGGTCGCACCCGGAAGCAGCTGAGGCTTCTCCACCTTTTCCCAGTTTCATTGCTCTTTTGTCTATCTTTTCAAATTCTTGTACTTGGCTGCGAGGTCTATAGCTTCAGCCAATATTTCACCTATTAATATAATATCATCTTTTTTAAACTGCCTTTTAAGTCTTGTCACTTCAGCTTCCACATTCGCCTCCTCTATTTTACCTTACACTCTATATTTACGAGTCTTTAAAGGCTCTGACCTCTCTAAGTCTCGATTCACATCTTACTTCGAACTCGTAAGTTTCGAAGGTTCAAATTTAGTTCTGAAGGTTCGAATTTTCCAATTCTTAAATAAGCCTTAATTCACATCTCACCTTGAACTCGCAAGCTCTAAAGGTTCGAATTTTTCTAAGTTTTAATCCACATCTCACCTCGAACTCGTAAGTTCTAAAGGCTTAAATTTTTCTAAGTTTTAATCCACCTCTGGCCCCCATTTAGTTTCACATCGAACTTGCACCCTTAGGAGTTATGAAATTAAATAACATGAAGTCCTTTACTGGGATTAACCCTTGAAAATTTTTACAACTCCAATTCATTTTTGGACTATTTTAACATTTCAAGGGCAATATCTCTTCAAATGCTCTGCATTCCATGGGTGCAAGAGTAACTTTCCTTCGAGATCGGCAAGCATATACGTCCCAGGTCGGACTATGCCCTTGACTTCAAATGGCCCCTCCCAACTTGGTTCCAACGCCTCAACATGCTTCAACACCTTGCGAAGGACTAGGTGTCTGACCTGGAAGCTCTGAGGCTGGACCCTCGAGTTGTGGTGCCTTGCCATTCGATTTTGGTATTCAGCCAAACCCAGCTGGGCCGCTTCCCTTTTCTCATCGATGAGGTCGAGGCTGAGGAGTAACTCTTCCTCATTCCTAGCCTGCTCATAGTAGTCTACTCTCTCCTTTAGCATCCCAACTTCTACAGGCACTACGGCCTCGGACGCGAAGGTCATGGAAAAATGAGTTTCGCCAGTAGACTCCCGAGGCGTAGTTCGGTAAGACCAGAATACTTCAGGTAGCTCATCGGCCCACCATCTTTTCCTGGCGTCAAGTCGTAGCTTAAGGCCACGCTTAATGATCTTGTTGACGCCTCCACTTGTTCATTAGTCTTAGGGTGAGTTGGAGATGAGCAGAGGTGGCTAATTCCGAGCTTGTGGCAGAAGTCTTTGAACTTGGCGTTGTCAAACTGCTTGCCATTTTCGTCACAATAGCATTGGGTATACCAAAACGGCAGACTAAGTTAGTACAAATAAAGGTCGTGACTTTAGCCTATGTGATTGTTGAGAGTGCTTCGGCCTCGGCCGATTTGGTGAAGTAATCCACGACAACAACTGCATATTTGGTCTGCCCCATGCCCAATGGGAAAGGTCCGATAAGGTCAACTCCCCATTGCGCAAAGTGCCACGGTGCTGAGATCGGAGGCAGCAGCTCGAAAGTTTGGTGGACGAGATTTGCAAAGCGCTGGCAATTGTCACATGTTTTCACAAACTCCTTTGCATCATGATCTATCGTGGGCCAGTAGTAACCCTTTTGAATGACCTTCACTGACAGGGACGTGGCCCTTGAGTGGTTGCCGCAGACACCTTCGTGAATTTCTATAAGAATGTAATTTCCATCTTCTTTGGAAATACACTGAAGGAGAGGTAAGGAAAAGCCGCGCCTATACAGTGTTCCATCTCGGAGCAAGTATCGAGTTGCTTTCCTTGTCAATTTTTTGGCTTCTATTGGGTCTGTTGAGACTTTACCCTCTAGGAAGTCCTTGATCGAATTCATCCATGACGGAAGGTGGGAGTCGACCTCCATCATGTCTGGCTCCAAAATAGAAGGATTGTCCAATATTTCCACCGGGACCGACATCGCCAAGTCGGCCTCGTAAGCATACGCTAATTTGGCTAAGGCGTCAGCGTTGGAATTTTGTGACCTCGGGATTTGTCTGATTTCGTAGGTCTGGAAATAAGCAAAGTGTGATCTGACCTTTCCCAAATACTTCTCCATCAGAGAATCTTTTGTTTGATACTCTTCTTTAATCTGATTCACTATTAGTTGTGATCACTGAAAATTAGAAGGTGGCCCCCGGCCTTCTTGCCATGCGCAGTTCGACCAATAGGGCTTCATACTCGACCTTATTGTTTGAGGTACGAAAGTTGAAGCGTAGGGCATATTCAAAACGCATGCCGTTCGGGGCGAGAAGGAGCACACCTACGCCACACCCTTTTTCATTTGAAGACCCATCCACGTACATCGTCCACGGCTGATCGGACGAGGAGGTTTGCTTAACAGATCGGAATGATGGGTCAACGTTGAGGCGATGAACCATGATCTTTGGGTCTATACCCAACATGTCCTCATGAGACCATGCGAACATGTCTGAGTTCGCCCTGAGGAAGGAGATGAGTTCTTCCCTATCCGCGACCACTAGCTTGGTGCCTCTGCTCACCTGTTTTTCTGGGCTGAGCAGAGGGACAAGCTCTAACTCTTCAGTGGGTGCAGCCACCTCGCATTGGTTGGTTTTGGGCTGCTCGTCCTCGGAGCGACGGGCTGCTGGACTTAGAAGATCTGATTGCTCTTCCAAAGTGCAAACTGCTGACCCTTTAAATGCAGAGGTATAGCACTCTCGGGACGTTTTCTACTCTCCTCGGATCATGCCGACTCCGTTGATCGTAGAGTACTTCATAACTTGGTGTAGAGTCGATGGGATGGCCCGAAGTGAGTGGATAATAGGTCATCCGAAAATGGCATTGTAGGCTGACCTGCCATATATCACCACGAACTCGACCATCTGAACGACTTGGGTGTCACCTTGGCCGATAGTGATGAGAAGATTAATGCAACCCTCCAGGGTGACAGATTCTCCAACAAATCCAACTAAGGGGGTTGGACTCTTCTTCAGCTGTGCCCTGGTCCATCCTAGTGTTAGGTAAGTGGTGAGAGATATAATGTTGGCAGAAGTGCCCCCATCTACTAGCACCCATCTGATCTGGACATGGTCTATGAGTGACAAGATCACCATGGCATCGCTGTGGGGCAAGTGTACCCCCTCCAGATCGAAGTCGGAGAAGGAGATATGACAGGTCGGATTCTGCTCTTGAATGGTACAGACTTCCCAACGAGCCTTCCTAGCCAACTCATTCCTCTTGTTCCTGGACTGGCCCCTACTAGGGCCGCCAAAGATGGTATTTATGACCGCAGGTCGGTCATCTCTCCGAGATGGCGTCCTTGAACGCTTCCTCTCTTCTTTCTTCTCTGCCGAGCTCACGCCCGACTTGCCTACATATTTTTTAAAGTAGCCATCTTAAATCGGGTCTTCAATCTCGTGCTTCAATTCCTAGCAACTGGAGGTATCATGGCCATGATCGTGATGGAAACGGCAGTGCCTATCCTTGTTGCGCTTCTCTGGGTTTTCTCTAAGCTTATCAGGTCGCTTGAAGAGTTTTTCCAAACCGTTCTCTTCAATATTGGTGAGAATCTCGAAGATCGGAATGGTGGTTGGGGTGTACCTCTTATAGGGCCCCATCCGGCTGGAGTCCGAGTCGGACCTCCTCTAGTCAGATCAACTTTTGGAAGATGATCCATTGTCCTTAGACTTAGAATCAGACTTCCCATTCTCTTGGCCACCTGGCTTTTTCTGGTCGGACCTCTTGTCTGTCCGACCTTATTTGGTTCTGAGTAGTTCTTGCCCGTCTATAACCTTCTTAGCCTTCTGCAAGAGTTCAACGAAGGTTGACGGCACTTCCTCGCCTAGTTTGATTGTCAGAGTCTCGTTCGCCAGGCCGATAAGAAAGTAGCACATGGCCGAATCGTCGAAGCAATGCGCAACCTTAAGTTGTTCCTCTTGGAAGCGGGTCACGTACTCTCTTAAAGTCTCGCCTTCTTTTTGCCGGATGGTGGCGAAGTGAGTGGCTGTTTTCTTGTCATAATGCCGCGAAGAGAGTTAACTAATGAACTATTACCTCAATTGACTGTAGGTCGAGATCGACTTCACCGGCAGCCTTTTGTACTAGAGCCGAGCGCTCCTCATGAGAGCGATCTGAAAGGCTCGACACTTGATGGCGCCAGACGCTGCCTAGAAGTCCATGAGGCCCTCAAAGATCTCTACATAGTCCTTTGGGTCTTTAGACCCGTCGTAGGGCTTCATGGCTGGCGTCTTGAACTTTGGAGGAATGAGGACCTCCAAAATGTCCGAGGTGAACGGCGATTCGTCCATCTCGCCGTTATCAAAATGACTTTCTTTCCTTTCGCACTTAGCCCTAAGTGGCTCGACTTGCTCGTCGAATTTGTGCTTCATTAGGTCGAACTCTTCCCTCGTTATGACGACCTCTGGTGTCAACGGTGTATACTTTGATTGGGCCTTGAGGTCGGAGTTGGAGTATTTTTTAGAACACGATGGGGAGATCCCAGGGACTCGTGAGGCCTTCTTCTTCTTGTCGACAAGGCGCTTTCTGAGATCATGATCTCTCAGGCTATAGTCAACTCCCACACTATCAGCGACGGGCTAGTGATCGTTGTGATGAAGGGGTGGATGTTGGTCTTCCCCTCCCTCCGGTAGGTCGTCTTCGCTTGGAGCCTTCGAGTGAGATCCAGTTTGGTTCGCCCGTGTCATCTTATTATACATCTCCTCCATGGTGCGCACTCGACTATGCATGTCATCTAATTCCCGCTGGAGGGTTGCAAGAACTACAGGGTCTGCGGCTGGCGTGGCCCTTCGAGAGTTTTTTCTCTAGGTCTCACCTCGACCTCGGGTGTGTTGATGGCAGGACAATATTGGCATTGCGGGTGGACGTCCGAGGTGGATCCATCTCTTGCCCTGCCCTAGTATTCTCTTCAGTCATCTTGGCGTCAACTTCACATTGAACACCATTGTTCGCATTCTGGGCCCGCCGTTATGCAGTATTAGCGGAGTCTATTGGATGCACCATCTCGGATAAAATGCTTTAGTTGTTGGGACGACTTATACTGTCTTTCCCCACAGACGGCGCCAAAATGTTTAGGCAAGGATTTGCACAACGTCTATCTAGCTCGAACCCGATCCTAGCTCCGACTCGAAACGTGAAGGGAAGACATGCAAAAGAGGGCAAAATCTCAGACGCTCAAGTCAGTAAGCAGCTCAGACTCAATATTAAGTTCGAGGAGAAATTCAATACCTCATGGTGAAATGATACCCTCTATTTATAGGTTTAGGTTCCGACAGAGGTTGTGACAGACAGTTACCTTGGTCGGACTTGAGGTTGCATGTGTCAGGTTCGATCAAGTCGACCTCGAACACATTTTTGGAAATGTCGAATGAATTCTTTAATAGGAAGTGGTGAATGTCCCATCTCGGAAGGATCCGAGATGGAGCTCCATAAGCCCATTCCTCTAATTCTTCTGTTAATAGCGAATTCCCATCCTCCACGTGGCTAAAGTGTATTTCTTCCCCAAACAGAGTATATCCTTTAGTTACCAGATGAGCCTTGTAGTGTTCAATAGTACCATTAGAATGATATTTAATTTATAAATCCAACGACAACCAATAGAATGATGAGAAGGCGATAAGGGCATAACAGTCCATGTATTATTTACCTCCATAGCACGAAGTTCATCAATCATAGCAGCTCGCCAATGCAAATGGACAACAGCCTCATGATAGAAATGTGGCTCATGAGCAGTAGAAACATTCAAAGCAAATAAGCGATGAGAAGAAGACAACTTTGAATAGTCAATATACTGTTGAATATGATGTTTAGTGGAAAATGAAATAGGTGAAGAATTGGATAAAAGACCACAATGATAGTCCCGTAAATAAGATGGAGGTCGAGAAATATGGGTCGAACACCGAACAGCAGCATTATGAGAATAATTAGAGATATTATCAATAACAGGACCAATATCAAAATGATGATAAACATCAGCATTATGTTCATCAGATGCAGAAGTAGGCAAAGACGTAGCATTATGTTCATTAATAGTAGTAGGATTATGTAGTGGTGATATGACAACAGAAATATCAGTGTTATGTGATGAAGCAACAGAAGAAGAAACATGGGGCATATCAGAAACAATAACATGATGCTCACTAGGCATAAGATCTCCTTGAAAATCAATAGCTTTGGGCAACACAAAATCCAAAAATGGATCAAGCAAAACATCAGTAGATAAGTTGTCCATAAAAGGAAGACCTCCTCATGAAAAACGACATCACGAGAGAAAAAAAATGTTGTTGTTATATATCAAATAAACGATATCCTTTTATACCTGAAAGATATCCAATAAAAATAGCTGCTCGTGCTCTAGGCCCAAACTTAGTCCAATGTGTAGTCAGTGTAGAAGCATAGCACAATGATCCAAATACTCTTGAGGACCATAATCAGGTTCAGTTTGATAAAGACATGAATAAGAAGAGTTCCATGTAAGAACAGAGGATGGAGTTTGGTTGACAAGAAAAACAGCAATCAAAATACATTCCCACCAAAATGTAATAGGAACCTGAGACTGGAAACAAAGGGCACGAGCTACATTGATGCTTTCTTTCAACTACAAAATTATGTTAAGGTAGCTTAACACAGGAAAATTGATGAATCACTTATTTTGAAAGAAATAATTCTTTGAATAATAACTCAGGAGTGTTTTCCGAGTGAAAGCATTTAATACATGCATTAAACTGTCTCAACACAAGTAAAAAAGCGAGGAACATCAGACACAACAAAAAAAATCAAGGTATAACGGGTGTAGTTATCTACAATAGTTAAGAAATATCGATAACCATTATGCGTAGAATGAGCAAACGAACCCCAAACATCAGCATGTACTAAATCAAACGAGTTCATAGACATGTGATTATTAGAATGAAATGATAAACGTTGCTAGTTTTCTAAAGGACAAATAGTGCAAGTATCAAAATAAGAATCAGAACAAGAACCAAGTGATAAAACATCCTTCAAGGCATTAAGACGACTAGAGGAAGGATGTCCAAACCGGCGGTGCCAAAACAACATGGGATGATGCACAAACAACATGAAACATTTGGTTAGGCAAAGCATCAAACAGAAATAATCCGTTCTTCAAGTTACCCTTGCCAGTCATCCTCAAAGTGAACTTGTCCTGGAGGATACAAGAATTATCAGAAAAAACAACTGAAACAGTTAGAAAATCCCACAACAATTTCTTGACTGATATGAGATTGATATGGAATTGTGGTATGTAAAGAACGCCAGAAAGAAAAAGACCATCAGCAAGCTTGACTGAACCAGAGAATTGCACTGGAAAACGAGATTTATTCGGTAGATTAACATAAACTGGAGACATTTTGGAAAATGTATCAAACATAGATCGTGAACAACATATTTGGATTGAGGCACCGGAGTCCAAGATCCAAGAATTTGATGTACTTGCCATATGAGTAGTGGATGGATCATCAACACCAGTAGCAAGTTGACTAGAAAATTGTGAACGTCATAAGGAGCTACTGGCATTGATGAAGCACATCAGGATGGGTAGATGAAACTGCTGTTGTAGATGTCATTTGTGGCGAAGCCATCTATGAAGAAACAGAATTAATTGGTTTAATTTGAGAGTTTGGGATATAATTGTGTTGGCCTTGATTTTTATATCCTAGAGGATATCCATGAAGTTTATAACACTTCTCAATAGTATCACCTAATATACCACAATGAGTGCACATAGATATGGTCTTCGATTTAAAAGAAGGAGTCTTAGGAGAAGACTTTGTCGAAGAACCAGAACTGTGAGTAGCAAGGGCAAAAGCAGGCGATGCAGTGGATGAAGAAGAAATAACACCAATAGAATGCTACTGTTCATCCTGGTGAATAAGAGAGAATGCCTTGTTTACTAGAGGTGATGGATCCATTAAAAGGATCTGAGCCTGAACAGAGGCATAAGATTCATTGAGTCCCATCAAAAAATTCATCATGTACTCAAATTGAAGAAATTCATCATATACACAAGTAGGTGCAAACAGGACGGTATTGATTCAATTAATCCTAAGTAGTCTTCAATTTGGTAAAATAAAGACTCACAGATTGTTGTTCTTGACGAAGAATAGCCAAATCACACTTTAATTGGAATATTCAAGGATCATTGCTCTTCTGTAAGCGTTCTTTGAGATCTAACCATATATCCCGAGCAGGTTCGGAGAATAGAATACTGGCATAATTTTCTTTGGACACGAGTTAAGTATCCAAGCAATAATCACATGATTATTTCATATCCAAGCCAGTAGGAGATCTCTAGATGGACGAGTGATTGTGCCATCGATGAATCCTAATTTGTTCTTGACAGAGAGTACAATCAGCATCGAGCGACTCCAGGAAGAATAATTCTCTTCTGTTAAGACTTATGTGACAAGAACTAGTCCAGTATTATCAGTGTGGTGAAGATAATATGGACTATTGGTAGCACTTCTTCCAATGTGAACTGAGGAAGAAGAGATATCAGGTGAATCAGTTGGTGGATTTACTGGTAGATCAGAAGAAGGGTCTATGGCAAATGACGAAGAAGATGATCAACTCGCAAAAAAAAAAAAAAACAATGGAGAGGTGGCGGAGCGTGGGCAATTTAAAAAAAAAAGTCATGTTGAGCTCTGATACCATATTAGAAATGAAATAGGAAAGAATGAATGAGTAGTCTTTCTCATTGAAAAAAAGTATCTACAGTGTGCCGGAACCAAAAAATAGTCACAAATACAACGTGACTTATAACTAACAATCTATTCACACTAATAACTTAGTATCAAAACTAATTTATAGAAAAATCTAACAATTTGTTTATACTAACAACTCAATATCAAAACTAATTTTGTTACACAAATCTCTAACAATCAAAATCCATGAAAGATATCAAAATATATGAGAGAGATCTTCAGTTAACTTAAGATATCTAGGACAAGTTAGGAGGTCGATCATCTAAGAAGATCCACAAGCCTAGAAGTCGATCCTCCAAGAAGATCAATAAGCCAAGAGGTTGATCATGCATAGAAGAATCAACAAGCCGAAAGACCTATCATTCTAAGAAGATCAACAAACTACAAGCAGAAGACGATCACAATCTACAAGCTACAAGTCGAAGATCTTCACCAGTAACAAGTTGACTTTCAACAACATACAAGTGAAATCTTTATTTAGTTAGAAGCTGAAGACCTTCAATGAGCTAAAAGTTGAAGATCTTCAGCAAACTAGAAGCCAAAGGCCAAGCTATAAGTAAGACCTTCAACAAGCTAGAAGTCGAAGACCTTCAACAAGCTACAAGCCGACAACTTCGAAGACTTTGAACAAGCTAAAAGTCGAATACATTTTCAAAAAAAGTCAACTCCAACTTTCTTGACTCAAGAACAAACTCGTCCCACTTCAGGTCAAGTTTACATAATCAAGAAAAAGAATCAGGAAATAAATATTAGATAGTGCACTACTACAAAAATAATTAAAGTTATATTTGATTTACATATTAAATTTCTTTGAAAAATATAGTGCTAACAAACCACATTATAGTTTTGAGATAGAAACCAAAATAGTTATAGTTTGTTGCATTATACATCATTTTCTTATGAATTTTGATAGAGATGAGAGATTAATTGTAGGAGTTGATAACGAAGTTATGAATAGTGAAATAGACATTGGTACGATAACAACAGTAAATTTAATTGAGGATGGACGAAAAGGCAAACAAATTTGAGATTCAATTGCAACTCATATATGGAAAATTTATTTATCTACTAGTTTTATATTTTATTTCATTAATTTAGGAAATAAAAAGTAAGCTTTTTCTTAAGGAAAAGAAGAGTTGCATTAAATAATAGATGTCACATGGCTACATAAGAGGAGAAATCATTCTCTACAATGCTTCCTAGCTAGAGGGAAAAGGATTGGAGGAATAGGTGGCATAAGAAAGAAGCTCATTTTTAGCTAAATATCTACTGGCTCATTGATTTCCCGAGCAATATGCGTGAAGGAGAGGAACTCAAAGCTTAAAGCAAGCATCCTTATATCAAATAGTCAGGTTTCTTCATCTCCAAAGGTCTTTTATTTACCATTGATGAGCTTTATTGCTGTCAGGGAGCCGGATTCCATGTGGAAATGCAAGCAATTTATAGATTGAGCTAATCGAAGACCCTCCAAGATATATAGTGAGGAGTTCCGCAAGCAAGGATGAGTAAGAAGCAGCAATGTTATAAGACGTAGCAGTAATAATTTCACTTTACGATCCCGAAGCAGAAGACCCAGCTCTAGTACAGTTGAGCAAACTCCACAAGAAGCATCGACATTCAGTTTAAGACTACTTAATGGAGGTGGAGTCCAATGAAGCGCAACTGTCTGCATTTGATTTCTTGGGTGCGATAGGGAAAAGAAGAAGAATACGCCTTAGCCTTTCGAAAGCTCTCTACATGGGTATTTATCCAATCACACTTCAAGTCGATTTCAAGGAGTGACTTATTTTGGTTTACATTGTTATGATCATTACAATTCACCTTAGAAATTTTGGTAGCTAATTCTCTACCTCTATCTTAACATGTAATGATCTCAATTTTCTATACGTATTTAATAATCTTAAATTGAGATAATTACTCATAAAATATAATTTAATTAAAATAAAATAAGACAAAAGCTTTTTCTTTCATTTAAAAAGGGAAATGATAACTTATTCAAACTTAAAATATAAATCTCCAACAGCGGAAATCATAAGATCATTATGAAATAAAATAAAGTAAAAATGTGGTCTAGTCATAAATAAAAGTATCAATTAATAAGAAATTCAAGCATGTCTCCTATCTACACCTCATTAATGCCAAGGTCATCCTTGACGTTGTTGTCATCATCTACATAACTATCTGTTAAAAAAAAAATTAAAACCACATAGAGTGAGTATAAAAATACTCAGTAAGTAGTTTCCATCATAAGAAACTTTTGGTGGTCAAAATAAGAATCGACACGTGTTACCGTCTGCTTAGTTTAGAGTTATCAAAATATAGAAACTGGACACTCCATACCCACCGACCTGATCCAGGCCAAGCTGAGATGAATAGTCTGTATCAAACGACCTGAGGAACCCGACCTCAGGTCCAACCACCGACCTGGGGGCCCGATAGCCGCAACCGCCAGTTGGAACGACTTCAACGTCTTTGTTTCCCTCGCCTACTTATAAAAAGGACAATTCACCCCACATTCAGGTAGGTTATGTCCTATGAGAATGACCTAATACAACTTGAGCTTGTAACTAACTTGGGTGTCAGAGTGTTTGTTCCCTGTGCAGGTTCATTTGGGATCACCTTAGCAGTTCATCCACATCACCTCATGACCGATCTGTTAGCTCGACGGAAAACAACATCAACAGAAACCTTCATGCTCAAACACACGCATCATGCTTACATGCATGCATATCTTAACCTAACATATAAATAAAGGAACAATATAACTTAACGTACTTGTGCTTGCTAACATAAACTTACATATCTAAATCTTTAATTTGGCACCATGCTAAGCAGAAATACCTCATAACATAACCGTCAATTCCGCATGTAATATTTATAGAGTAATTATCCCCCATAAATACATTAACATGAACTAATTTGTTTCCTAGCGCCCAACTCTGAGTAGAAACCATACGTGTCATATCATATATCTAGCTGCATAACATAACTGTTTAATTTAGGTATTTAATGCATAACATTAACCTTACATATATCAATAACACAATAAGACTACTAACTTAACTACGAATGTAATGTGTAACACATATGTCATGCTTTACCTAAAAATGCTTTGAACTTACTTAAAATAAAATGATAAAGCCACGTAATTGTAACATGTTTTGCAATACATCAAATTTAACCACATCAACCATTCAATAACAAAATATATTTGAGCAACATGAATAACATAATTCAATAACAAACAAGGTAACATATAACATAATTCACATACAATCAATCAATAATACAACAAAATATACAAAATGATAACTTAGGATAAAATCCACTTACATGAGCTTCACTGATTAAAGATAAATTCTTAAAACTTCCTGATAGTAATTAACATATCTAAAATTAGTATTTAATTACCTAAATTTAGCTTTTTATGAAAATATCATAAACTAGTTAGGTCACCTCTTTACTAATATAAATTCCATATTAATAAAATCAATATTAAAATTTGTAAAACTAATTTCTAATCACATACTAGCCTCTAATTTCAAAATTCATTAAAAATAGAGAAGTCACGTAACACTAGTTTTTACCAATCTTAAGCACTAGGTAAAAGTAACCATAAAAATTAATGTTAATACATTGAAAAAATATTTTAGACTACTTTAAAGCTGCTGGTCATTGTCACAAAAAAAAAAATTCGGAAAATTCAAATTTTCATACTAAACAAGCTAAAACTATGAAAATAACATAAACGGTTAAAAATCGTTATGAAGCAATTTTGTGAATATTTTTGAGATTTTTTAATTCTGATTTTTTAGACATAAAATTAACATATAGACATGCTTAGGTTCGATAAAAATTATTAGGAAAAATCCACTGTCAAAACTAGACTAAAAAAAACCGTTTCTTACCGAAAAGGTAAAATCGATGAACGCCCTTGAAGGAACTTGGAAAAGTAACTATTTCTCACTCTAAGGTGTGAGCACTATTGTCGCAACGTCATCGCGACGCAGGGCGGCTGATGTGTCATCCCCTAAATGGTCTCTTTCGAGATAAGGATTTGGAGTCACCACCAACCATCGACGAGGTGTGATTGGTCACCTATTTTAAAATACTTGATTTGCAAAAGATAGATTGTTGGTTCGTGAGTCGACTGAACTTAGGGAAGGTGTTAGCACCCTACGACACCCGTTCAAAATGGTACCATAATTTGTCAAAAATTATCCTATTATTTTACTTGGTAAAAAAAATTATGTTTTGATTGAAATGTCTCACGTTATATTCATTCACACTTTGTTATAAGATATGAATTAATAGGTATGAGTGACACGAATGTCATTAGAAAAATTTTATCACCTCAATAATATTGGAAGTTTCCGATTTCCGTCATTGGAGTTTTCGAATTAAAAACAATGATAAAAAAAATAATAACAATAAAATCAATTTTATTTTAAAGCTGGCAATGATTCAATCTTGAGTTATTAATATTAATATCTAAGTTCCTTGCCAATAGACTATACCTTATCATACAATTTTAGTTTCTTTTTTAAAATACAAACTTTTTATTTTCAAACTTTGTTTAAAAAAAAAAAACTCTAAACGAAATCTTTTATTTAAAAAGAAAAATAATAATAAAACCTTTTATTTATTCGGAGTTTGGAATTCGTTTAAAAAAAATCACTTATTTATATAAATCAAACTTATTAAAAAAATCTATTCACTTTTTTAAAACTTATTTAATAAATCTTTTATTTAAAAGAGCTTTTAAGTAACTTTTGTTTATTTTCAATTAAAAAAATGGTTTAAAACTTGAAACAAATCTTTTCTTTTAAATCCCACCTTGAATTAACAATTAAAATATATATATTTGTTTAAAAAGAAATTTCATTTATCAAAATATTTTTTTTTTCAAAGACATATGTTTCCTATTTTGAAAAATTTTATTTATTTAAAATAAATCTAAAAAAACATTTAAAAAAAGGAGTATCCTAGGTAGGATACTTTAAACTTAAAAAAAAAAAGAAAAGAAAGTATATGCAGTATTCTGCATATTCCGGTGTACCGCTTGCCAGAAGAACGTGAAGTTGGCATTGATCTAGGTTCGTCAGAATCTTGCTTTGCCGAAGTTCTGCTATACCGCTGGTTGTGGAAGTCACCGAAGTTTCGCGTGGGTTTTTCGTGTGTGCTTGCCGGTCTTCGAGCTTATATATGCACCTTTGGATTCCACCACCATTTGCTGCTACTGCTCGAGCATTCGTTGTGATTTTGTGTCGCTGGAGTTCATGGTTATTGGGCGTTGTGGGTGCTTTTTGAAGGGAAGATAAAGGTGAAAGAAGAAGAGAGGGAGGAAGAAGAAAAGATGGAGAAAAGTTCTATCCAAAAACTTATTTCCCTTATTTACATTTACCTTCTTCCTTTCTCTGTATGCCCCTTGTATTTTTTTGTATTTTTTTTTGTGTGTCTCTGCCTTTCTGTGTTATGAAACCTGGACACTGGAGCACTTGGTAAGGGAAGGAAAACAATTGGGTCACATAACATTTTATGTATTATACAATACACTATATTGTATATAACTTAAGACACGTGCCTCATAGTCCCGATGTGGATCCGCCCCTATTTTCTCATATTCCTGACAATTGCCTCATAGTCCCGATGTGGATCCGCCCCTATTTTCTCGTATTCCTGACAATTGCCTCGTAGTCCCGACGTGGATCCGCCCCTATTTTCTCGTATTCCTAACTAACTTAATTACTACATATATCTCTTGGATGAAATGTGGATTATATTGCCTAATTATGAGTTGAAGTAAAACTCTCGCTATTCCCTCAATTAACTTGGTTTGACTAAGGTAAAAAAAAGACTTGGTTTGATTAAGGTAAAAAAAAAAACAAGTATGCCATTTAATTATTAAAGTACTAAGGGTTTGGAGTCGCCACCGATCATCTATGAGCGTTCCAATTCCCGTCATTATTAAAGCTTGAACTTGCGACATAAGTGTTAACACTCCAACATCTAACCAATGAGCCAACCCCTTGGGATATAATCTATGTTCCTTTCTACAATACAAATTTTGTATTTTTGAATTTTGTTTAAAAAAAAAACTCTAGACGAAATTTTTTATTTAAAATAATTATTTAGGATAAAATGGGACATGTAAATACTCAAACTTGAGTCATGTATATTAAAAACCTCTATGCCAACACCCTAAGTAACCATTGTATTGTTTTACAAAATAAAAAGTTTTAATTTATGTTTTTAAACTAAAAAGAAAACATACGAATTTTGTTAAATTAAAACAAAAAATAAATAACTTTTTTATTTATTTCAAAATTAACGAGATTATTTAAAAGAAAATTTTTTTATTTAAAAATAAAATAAAATTTATTTGCTAAAAAAACTGATTTTTTTGTTAAGATTCTTTTCAAAATCATAACCACCATAAACCATTTGAAAAAATGAGATTTTATTATAGAAGTACTCTGTTTTTATCTCCTCTTTTTAAAAAATCCTCTTTTTTTAAAATCCTATAGCGGAGGAAGACTTTTTTTAATTAAAAGATAAAAGAAAGTTGACCAAAAACAAGATCTATTTTATAAAACTCTTTTTTTTAAGGTATTTTAACCAAGATTTTAAATTAAAATCTTTTATTTAAACGAAACCAACTTTATATTTATTTAAAAAAAAACTTTCTTTATTAGAAAAAGAAAAACCTTTTTATTTTAAAACAAAATTTAACATATCAAAATCCTTATTTTCTTTTCAAAAACTTATTTAAAATTTCTTTTATCTTAAAAAAAAGGTTTCTTATTATAAAAAAGTCCTTTCCAACATATTTTTTTTACTCACTTAAAGCACACCATCAGGAAGGAGGTTACCGTAGTGCAGCAGCCTTGGAGAAGAGATGGAGCGGTGGTTATGGAGGAAAAAGACGAGTTTTATAGAGGGAGAGAAGAAGAAAAGGTGAGGGTGTGAATTTCTAACTCTCTGCACTCCCCTCTGTGTGTTGTGTGCAATTTAAGTACATAAATAAATAAATAATAAATAACAGTAACAATGAGATGATTAAGGAAGGGAGGGGAAGGAAAGAGAGGGGAAGGAAAGAGAGGGGAAGATGTCACGTTACGTGCCTTTGACGAAGAAAAATCAAAGAGGAAAAATGGTTAAAAATCAAAGGTTATTTAATTAAAACAAAATTTTTTTAAAATAAAATTATTTATTTAAAAACAAATCATTTTTATTTAACTATTTTTTATTTTAATAATAAAACAAAATCTAAACAAACCATTTTTTATTTTTTATTAATAAAATTAAACATTTAAATAAATCTAGCATTTTAATTTTAGTTAATTTAAACAAAGTAAACCTCTGTTATTCTTTAATTAAAATAAAAACTCAATAAAGAAAAATACAATAAATATAAATTAAAATTAAAATTAAAAATAAGCCAAACCAAATACGGTGTCTACAATAAATATATATATGTGGTTATTTTCTTCTCCTTCCTTATATTATTGATATTAAGAAAGGAGATGGAGTTGCTAATAGAAGCTTGAATGATTAGAAAATTTAGTAACTTACTTGCAATTTCAAAAATTTACCTTAGAAGAACCTAAACGACTTCTCGAAATCGCAGTAAAAATAGGCTCCTCGACCAGAGACTAAGAAAATAGGCTCCTCCATCATTGTAGTAGGCCTTATTTGATAAGGATAAACACTCTAAATTTGTCTAATAGTTATGTGAATGGTGAAATCTCGATTCTCCACTATTTATAGATATAAGATCTGATCCACCATATTTCATTAGGAATAGGAAATTCGTTACGGAAGTGTTTTTCTTTTTTAAATTAATACATAATATTAGTTTACAATTTCTAATTAAATTAAGAAAAATAATATTCATGTCAATTTAGTGTTTAATTTATGAAGAATATTATTATTTATTTTTACATTTGTATTTTCAATTTCTCACTTTATCTACTTTTTTTTTACCTTTTTCTTTACCTACTTTTTTCTTCTTGGTCCCCAAATGGTGGAGGGGAGTCTTCGGAGAAGAAAGATACTAAGGAAACCAAGAAATCTATTTTTAATTAAAAAAATCTTTAAATTAAATATATCTATAAAAAATCTAACAAAATCTTAAAGAAATCAAAATAGTTTATTAGAAAAACGAATTTTAAATTAAATTTAACTAACCAAATCTTAAAACAAACCAATCAATTTAACTAATTATTATTAAACATAAACTAAATCTAATTATTAAAAACTTATTTCATACTTTACACACATATATATTATATCTTTTTCAATTATGTAACTAATGAATTAAAAATTATCAATAGAACATAATTAAACAATATTAAACTTTAATTTACTAATTCAAATAAGTTTTTATATATGATTTTGTTTCGACGATCTGATTGCAACGACATTTCCACAAGTATATTACTAATATATTTAGATATGATGGTTAAAGGTGATTAGTTATAGACTAATTAAGATACCATTAAGGTCTTATTTATTAATTCAAAAAAATTGTATTAATATCCACAATTTCCATGATTTTTCTTGAAATATCTGTCGACATCGACATATCCGTAAAATCGGGACCTTGACATTTCCATCGACATCGACATTTCGAACCTTGATTTTGTTACTTCAATTTACAATTATAATCTTTGCTAAGCTTATTAATATCTTATACATATTTGCTTTTAATTATCATACATAATTAATTAAGCATGGATAAGATAAATCACTAAATTTCGTTGGAAGTTTCTTTTAATTAGTTAGATCATAAGAAGCCTATAATTATTAACTAAGATTGATTAAAATTTATTGACATAAACTTAATTAGATTTGACTAACCTGGCTAAAAGACAATAATAATATAAAGTCATGAAAACATAATAAAACCCCAAATTTCACTTAACCTCAAAATCTGATAATTGGGAAGGCAACAGTGGGAAGTAAGTGAGCCCAAATGGTTTTAGCATATTATGACATAAAAAAGAGTATCCGATGTGATTTCAATGATGGAATGACAAAGTGAACAATGTTTATGCAAGGATATGCACAATAGTGTATTTCAGATTGCAGCTCGAATTCGGCCTCCGGACCGATCTGAATACTTGGGCGGAGCTGCACAAAAAGGTGAGCACTCCGACGATCAAGTCAGTATAGGTCGGATTCCCAGTTTAGTTCGAGGTCAGAAATCATCGTACCTGATCGCGGAGTGAGGTCCTCTACTTATGGGTGGTAGTCCCGCTAATCTCGCGACGGTTACACCCGGTAATCTCGGGACCGTCGGTTACACCCGGTAATCTCGGGACCGACGGTTACACCCGATAATCACGCCGCTGACAGTAGCTCACATCGGCCCCCACCGAGCTTCCCGGTAGGTCGGACCTCGGCCAGGTTCACCTCGGCCTTCATACTTAGCATCTGTCAACGCTAGTAGTGGTGATCTCGGCCGTCCGAGCTGGGCATGACTCATGAGTCATCTTGGAGCATCAATAGGGGTCCTCCACGTGTCCAGGGTATTCTCTTCCCCAAACATTGGCCCCCTCTCTGTCTGGTCCGATCTCGACCTGGCAGAGAAGTTCATTCGACTTGCTTTGGACGCGTGGCGACTTCCTATTCGTGGGAAAATATAACCGTTGCGGTGGATTTATCGTCGGAATATTCAAATATTCCGACGCTTCGGATCTTAGGGAGGATCCTAGCCGCTCGTTGATTACACATGTACGGTGGGGAAATTTTTCCGACGAGCTATAAATACCTCCAATCCTTCAGGTCATACCTTACGTTCCCTGAATTCTTGGAGTTCGATCTGAAGGCAGCTCGAACCCTTGGTAGGTCGGTCTCTTCCCTCACTTTCTCTTTCGAACGTAATTGCCATGTCGTCCTCTTTTAGCAGCGACTTAGGGTCCGATGAGGATTTAGCTCGTAGGTTAGAGTCCGAGCTCGAGGAGATAGAAAACTTTAGGTTCTCCGATGACGGGGAGGATAGTGATGCCTCCACCTCGGGTCAGGGTTTGGAATACCCTTCTAGGATACCTGAGCACTACCTCGGATCCCTTCGTAGGGGGTTCGCTATCCCTGAGAACATCCTTCTTAGGATTCCGGAGGAGGGGGAGAGAGCTGACAATCCTCCAGAGGGATGGGTCACTCTCTACTTCAAAATGTTTGAGTACGGCCTCAGACTTCCCCTTCACCCTTTCGTCCAAGAGTTTCTTTTCCGAACTGGGCTGGCTCCGGCTCAAGTGGCCCCCAATGGGTGGGGTATCATTTTCGCTTTGGCCATCCTTTTTTGGCTACGAGCTCGAGATAGTGAAGAGGCCGAGCTGTTGGACGTAGACCAGCTCCTCGCGTGCTTCGAAGCGAAAAGGATAGCTAAGAAGCCTGGTCGGTTCTATATGTGCGCAAGGAAAGGCGCAGGCGGTATAGTTAAGGGGCCGACCTCCATCAAGGGATGGGTGAGGAAGTGGTTCTACGCTTCTGGGGAATGGCTTGCAAAGGAAGAGTCAGGTCGTTCCTTCTTTGACGTTCCCACTAGGTTTGGGAACCTAGGTACGGAGTAGTTCTTACTTTTTGTGATTTTCTTTCCTGTCATTCAGGTCTAACTCGGATTTTGTCTTCGTGCAGTTTCAATCCGACCAGTCCCCGAGCTTACGCAAGCCTCCTTCGACACGTTGAAATATTACAAGGAGCATTTTCCGAGGGTAGGAAGGTCGGAACCTTGGTGACCGACAAGCTGCTGCTTGAGTCCGGGCTGCTAGATTACAACCCTGCAGTTCATTCCATTGAATCCTCAAGGCCGAACTCCAAATTAGGTATGCCGAGCTTGCTACCCCCTCATTTTCCTCTAACTTTGTGCTGATTTCTTTCCTTTGTTTTGCAGCCATGGTTTGCGGGTTTGCGAATAACGTGAAACGCAAGTCCAAGGGCCGAGCCAATGCTCTTGAGGCCACCCAGAGTTCGAAACCTGCCACTCCTGCTGTGGTAGGGCCAGCCTCGGAAGATCCAGCCCCAGTGATCGAGCTGGAGTCTTCTGGGGGTCCTTCGAGGGCGAAGCCCCTCAGGGATCAGACCGAGGCGGTGGACGTCTCGCCCTTGGGCGAGGAGGTGAGGGAGGAAGTCCCTCTGAAGCGGAGGAGGAAGAAGAAGAAGACCACCTCCCCCTTGGAGGTCGGAGCTCGTGGGGTCTTGCCTGTGAGCTTCGCAGATCAGATGGACGATCCTGAGGCTAGGATGGGCGGGACGCCCGACGTGACCGCACGGTTCAGAATCGAGCCGTCAAGTTCTGGGGTGAGGGACCAGGTGTCCCGCATCTCGGCTGCAAGTTTGGACCGCTGCCTCAGAAGAGTGTCCAAATTTGTAAGTGACCCGGGGTCCGTCCTGCAGAGGACCATCGACTACGCCGCTGAGGTAAGATTGGTGTCTTCATTTTTGCTCAATTTACCTAACAGGTAGCTCGGTCTAACTTTCTTCTTTGTACCTTTTCTCAGGCGTTTGTTGCTTCCATTCAATCGGCTCTGGCCGTGAAGGCCGAGCTGGATGGGAGGGAAGCTCTGGCAGCGAGGGAGAAAGAGGAGTTCTCTGCTGCCTTGGAGGCTGCCTCTTCCACCATGAAAGATGAGCTGCTGAAAGCTCACTATGAGGTGGAAATTTTGAAGGCTGAGGTGGAAGCCAAGGCCGAGCTGCTGAAGAAAGAAGATGACAGACGCAAGGCCCAGTTCCGAGCTGCCCATGCTATCACCAAGGGCTTGGAGAAGGAGAAGTTCCAACTCCTCAAGGAGAAGGACGACATGCTCCAGGCGCTTGAAGCGAAGGAGGAGGAGCTGAAGCATGCGACTGCCGAGCTGGAGACGGTGAAGGAGCGTCTCAGCAATGGAGCCCTATTGGAGGAATCATTTAGGCAACATCCTCACTTCGATGGATTTGCCAAAGACTTCTCTGACGCGGGCTTCAAGTTTCTCATGAAGGGCATTGCTTCCGACATGCCTGACCTTCAGATCGATCTCGGTGGTCTGAAGAAGAGGTATGCTGAGCAGTGGGCGTCTGGGCCTAGCGGCACCCCTAGCCCCCAAGCGTTGGTGGATAAGTACGTCAGAGATCTGGACTCTGACTACTCCGACCTCGAAGAGGATCAGGTCGGCACCACTCAAGAGGGCGCTCCTCAAGCAGGCTCTTAGGCGACCACCCTTCAAGAGGTTTTTCGCTATCTTTCTTCTCTTCTCTTTTTTTTGTTTGTAAGTGTCAGGGCAGAGCTGCAAGGTCTATAAGCCTTGGCTCTGCTCTCCATTTAATGATGAAGCTTTGTTCGTTTTTACTTTGGTGTTGGCAACATCTTTCCTTTCTTTGCTTTTTCTTTGAACTGCAGCCAATGTCACCTCGCACCTCTTAATTTTGAGGTCGCGCCTTCAATTAAAATAATTGAAAGTTTGAATTTGAATCTCTGTCTAGTGTTCAATGCATTGCACCAACTCTGGATTTTTTAACATCGCACCCTTAACTTAAAAACGTTAAAAGGCTAAAATCCTAAGTCCGTAGCTGTTCTTCATATCGTACATCGTACCCTCAGGTTCAGAGGCTTGATCATTTTGAACTTTTCACATCGTCCCTTTACCTTGAAGGTTTGAATTTTAAGTTCATCAGCGGTTTTGGCATCGCACCTCGTACCCTTAGGTTTTGGAGGATTGAATTTAAATCGACTGCTGGAATGTGATCGTGTGGGAGTCCGTGGCCCCCATTTAATTTCTGGTCGAACTCGGAATCATGAAATTAAATCATCACATTTATTCCGATCATAATTCTTTTGAAACAGTTTTTACAGATCCATTGAAAATCCATTTGGCATTTCAAGGATAATAACGCTTCAGGTGCTCCGCGTTCCACGGGTGCGTGAGGACGTCTCCTTTCAGATCGGCCAATATGTACGTCCCAGGTCGGACTATGCCCTTGACCTCAAACGGCCCCTCCCAGGTCGGGTCAAGGGCACCCACATGGGTTTGGACCCTCCTTAAGACCAGATGTCCGACCTGGAAGGTCCGAGGTCGAACGCGGGCGTTGTAATGTCTGGCCATTCTGCCCTGATATTCCGCCAGGCGTAGCTGGGCCATTGCTCTTCTTTCTTCCAACAAGTCGAGGTTGAGGAGCAGCTCTTCCTCATTTGCTGTAGGCTCGTAATGCTCTACTCTGTCAGATGGCATGCCGATCTCAACCGGGACTACAGCTTCGGAGCCGAAGGCCAGGGAGAACGGGGTCTCACCCTTCGATTCTCTTTGGGTGGTCCGGTACGACCATAGAACCTCTGGTAGCTCCTCGGCCCACCTGCCTTTCTTGGAGTCCAGTCTAAGTTTGATGCCTCGCTTGATGATCTTGTTCACTGCCTCCACCTGTCCATTTGCTTGCGGATGTGCGGGGGACGAGCTAAGGTGACTTATGCCAAGCTTGCTGCAAAAGTCTTTGAACTTGGCGTTGTCAAACTGCTTCCCATTGTCTGTCACAATGGCATGCGGTATACCAAAGCGACATATGATATTTGTCCATACGAAGGACGTGACTCTAGATTCCGTTATGTGGGAGAGCGCCTCGGCCTCGGCCCACTTTGTGAAGTAATCCACAGCAACCACAGCGAACTTAGTCTGGCCTTTGCCCAAAGGGAAAGGACCAATGATATCTACCCCCCACTGCGCGAATGGCCACGGGGCCGAGATGGGGGTGAGCAGCTCGGGAGGTTGGTGGATTATGTTTCCGTAGCGTTGGCAATTGTCGCAAGTTCTAACGAACTTCTTGGCGTCCTTGCTGAGGGTCGGCCAATAGTATCCTTGTCGGATCACTTTGGCTGACAGCGACCGGGCGCCTGAGTGATTGCCGCACACTCCTTCGTGGATTTATCTGAGGACGTATAGGCCCTCTTCAGGGGTTAGGCATTTCAATAGAGGCAGGGAAAAGCCGCGTCGGTACAACGCTCTACTTCGGACCACGAACCGAGTTGCTTGCCTTGCCAACCTTCTGCGCTCCTTGAGGTCTTGTGGTGAATTGCCCCTAATAAAGTCCACAATCGGGTCCATCCATGAGGACTCTAGAGCGTCGATCTCCATCAGATCTTGCTCTAAGATCGAGGGATTATCTAAGATCTCGACGGGGACCGACCTGGCCAGGTCGGTCTCGTACGCTGATGCTAACTTGGCCAAGGCGTCGGCATTAGAATTTTCTGCTCGGGAACCCGGCTTACTTCGTAAGTTTGAAATTGGACGAGGTACGATCTGACCTTGCCCAAATACTTCTCCATTCGGGAGTCCCTGGCTTGGTACTCTTCCGTGATCTGGCTCACAACCAGCTGGGAGTCGCTGAAGATCTTAACACAAGAGGCCCCCAATGCTCTGGCGATTCGTAGACCGGCAATAAATGCTTCATACTCAGCCTCGTTATTGGAAGTCTGAAAGCCGAACCTCAAGGCATACTCAAATCGCTCGCCTCCTGGTCCGAGCAAGAGGACCCCGGCCCAGCACCCCTTCTCATTGGAGGATCCGTCGACATAGATTGTCCACGGTAGGTTGGACTCGCCAGGCTCGGAAGGTGGTGTGAGCTCGGCTATGAAGTCTGCCATTGCTTGCCCTTTCAACGCAGCTCTAGGTTCGAATTGGATGTCGTATTCACTTAGCTCCATTGCCCACTTCATCAGGCGTCCAGAAGCTTCTGGCTTATGGAAGATGTTTTTTTAGGGGCAAGTTAGTGAGCACCACCACAGTATGGGCTTGGAAGTATGGTCTAAGCCGTCGGGCCGAGGTGACTAAAGCGAGAGCCAACTTTTCCATCTGAGGGTATCTAGTCTCGACTTTGGTCATAGCCTTGCTTGTGTAGTAGACCGGGTTTTGCCGCGCTTCCTCTTGCCTGATTAGGGCCGAGCTGACGGTACTGTCAGACACTGCTAAGTACAATTGGAGCTTGTCCCCTGGCAGGGGCTTGGCGAGCAAAGGTGCCGAACAGAGGTAGCCCTTCAATTGCTGAAATGCTTGTTCGCACTCTGCTGTCCATTCAAACGACCCTTTCTTTCGTAGGACTTTGAAGAAAGGGAGGCACTTATCTGTCGATCTTGAAACAAACCGGTTCAGGGCTGCAATCCTGCCATTGAGGCACTGAAGCTGTTTCAGCGTTTTGGGTGCCTCTATCTCGAGCACGGCTTTAATCTTTTCGGGGTTGGCCTCGATCCCCCGGTGGTTCACCATGAAGCCAAGGAATTTTCCCGAAGAGACTCCAAAGGCACATTTAGCTGGGTTGAGCTTCATTTGATATGTCCTTAGAACCTCGAAGGCTTCGGCCAGATCGGAAAGATGCGACTTAGACCGCTTGCTCTTGACGAACATGTCGTCCACATACACTTCCATATTCCGGCCGATCTGCTTGGCGAACATTTTGTTCACCATTCTCTGGTAGGTCGCTCCTGCGTTCTTTAAACCGAAGGGCATGACCTTGTAATAGTACAGACCTTGGTCTGTTATGAATGCGGTATGACCTTGATCTGGGACATGCATCTTGGTTTGGTTGTACCCAGAGTAGGCGTCCATGAAGGTGAGCAGTTCGTGCCCGGCTGTGGCGTCCACGAGCTGATCAATCCTCGGCAGTGGGAAGCAATCTTTCGGGCATGCCTTATTTAAGTTCGTAAAATCTACGCACATTCTCCACTTTCCGTTAGATTTTTTAACTAATACAACATTGGAGAGCCACTCGGGATACAAAATTTCTCTTATGTATTTAGCTTTCAAAAGTTTGCTAACTTCCTCAACAATTACATCACTCCTCTCCTTGTTTATAGGTCTTATTTTTTGTTTTATAGGTCGGAATGATGGATCTATGCTGAGGCGATGCGTCATAATTCGCGGGTCAATGCCAGACATGTCCTCATGGGACCACGCAAAGACGTCCGAGTTGGATCTGAGGAAGTGGATTAGCTCCTCTCTGTCGGTGGCCCCCAGCTTGGTTCTTATGCTTACTTGCTTCTCGGGACTAAGCAGAGGAATAAGCTCGAGCCCCTCAGTGGGTGCGGCAAACTCCCTCCTCGGCAGGTCGGCCTCGAACTCGAGCGTCCCATCCCTACTGGCGAGAGTTTCAAGGGCGCAGACCGATGAGCCTTTGAGTGCGGAGGCATAGCACTCCCTCGAAGCGGTATGTTCTCCTCGGACCGTGCCCACGTCATTGGGGGTGGAATACTTCAAAACTTGATGAAGTGTCGAGGGAAGGGCCCGAAATGAGTGGATGATGGGTCTCCCAAAGATGGCGTTATAGGCCGATCTACCGTCAATTACCACGAACTCGGCCATTTGGGTGACCTGAGTTTGGTCCTGCCCAAGCGTGACCGGCAAGTCGATGCAACCCTCTGGGATGACCGATTCTCCAGAGAACCCAACCAGCGGTGTCGGGCTTTTCTTCAATTGCGACCTCGTCCATCCCAGGGCGAGGTAGGTCGGTAAGGACAGGATGTTAGCAGATGCGCCTCCGTCTACCAGCACCCTCCTGACCACCACATGATCAATCAAGGGAGCGATCACAAGTGCATCATTGTGGGGCAGGTGGACCTCCTCCAAGTCTGCATCGTCGAAGGTGATTGGGCAGGTCGGTCTCTGCTCCCTGATGATGCACACCTCGCGCCTGGCTGCACGAGCTAACTCCTTTCTTTTATGTCCGAACTGACCCCCGCTTGGCCCTCCGAAAATGGTATTGATGACCGCAGGTCGGTCAGTGCGCCGGGGCGGCGTCCTCGAACGCTTCCGCTCTTCCTTTTTCTCTGCCGATCTGGTCCTGGGCTTTCCCACAAATTTCTTGAAGTAGCCATCTTGAATTAGATCCTCAATTTGGCGCTTCAACTCCCAGCAGTCCGACATGTTATGGCCGTGCTCCCGATGGAAGCGGCAATACTTGTCCTTGCTGCGTCTCTCCGGGGCTCCTCGAAGCTTCTCAGGATGCTTGAGTAGTTTTTCCATTCCAGACTCCTCGATGTTCGTTAGGATCTCGGAAATTGGAATCGTGGTCGGGGTGAAGCGTTCGTAAGGTCGGCCCCTGGTAGGTCCGTTCTCCGCCCTTCGATACTCAGCTCGGCCGCTGGAAAAGGATCCCTTGTCCTTGGACTTGGGATCTGCCTTTTCTATATCTTTTCCACTTCTGCCCCGGCCGATCTTTCGTTCTGGTCGGCCGGTTTTGGTTCGGAGGAGCTCCTGTCCATCGATGACTTTCTTCGCCTTCTGAAGCATCTCGGTGAAGGTGGCCGGGGCCTCCTCTCCAAGTTTCACCGTGAGGGCTTCGTCGGCTAGACCGGTGAGAAAATAGCACATGGCCGAGTCATCGGAGCAGTGTGCGACCTTCAATTGATCCTCCTGGAATCTAGTGAGATATTCTCGCAGCATCTCACCCTCTTTCTGTCTGATGGTGGCGAGATGGGTCGCTGTCTTTTTGTCATAATGTCGAGAAGAGAACTGGGCGAGGAACTCCCTTCTCAGGTGAGAGTAGGTTGAGATCGACCTGGCTGGCAGTCTCCGATATCACAATCGCGCGCTGCCAGTAAGCGCGATCTGAAAGGCGCGGCATTTGATTGCGTCTGATGCCGCTTGGAAATCCATGAGGCCTTCAAAGACCTCAACATAATCGTTGGGGTCCTTCGACCCATCATAAGGCTTCACGGTAGGAGCTTTGAACTTCGGAGAGATCGGTGCTTCCAAAACGTCCGAGGTGAAGGGCGATTCTCCCAAGTCGCCATCGTTCAGTGAACCTTCTTTCTGCTCATATTTGGCCTTTAAGGCCTCCACCTTAGCGTCGAGCTAGCCCCTCAGCAGGTCGAACTCCTCCCTTGTAATCCCTCCTGCAGGAGTTGCTGGGTTGCGAGAGGATTCAGCCTGCTGGTTGGAGCTCCTGTGTGAGCGGGATGGTGACTGTCTTTTTCGGAGAGATGAGCCTCTCTTTCTATTGAGGTGTTCACGGAGGTCTCCTCTCTGGCGAGTGTGTCCCTCGCTCTCGTTGTCTTCGGGATGTTCCTCCTCGACTGGGCCGAGGTGGGAACCACTTTGCTCGCGTATGCCAACGCGCGTCACTCGGTTCTCAGATCGAGACCCTGCGCCTGCAGCTAATATCATTTCGTTATACATTTCCTCCATGGACCGCATTTTCGTGCACATTGCCTCCATTTCTCTCTGGAGTGCATCCAAGTTCTCACTTGTCGGGGCCGGGGCTGGACCCCGGGCGCCCTTTTTAGAGGTTCCACCTCGGCCACGAGTGGCCTTGGATGTCCTTGGGGGGTGCGCAGGTGGTAGAACAGGCGCGGTGATTCGTGCCGACCTGCGGAGGGGTTCTGTTGCTAGGCCGTCGTGACCTTGCCTCTCTACCACTGCTGCTCCGACCTCCCTCTGGTGGGCATCGCTGGCAGCTAGGGTCCTTCGATCTGCCATATTGGTCGAGTTTGCGGGTTGAACCATTTTCGCTTGCATGTTGGTTTAAAAGAATTGGGATGACTTAGATTGTCCTCCTCACAGACGGCGCCAGATGTTTATGCAAGGATATGCACAACAGTGTATTTCAGATTGCAGCTCGAACTCGGCCTCCGGACCGATCTGAATACTTGGGCGGACCTGCACAAAAAGGTGAGCACTCCGACGATCAAGTCAGTATAGGTCGGATTCCCAGTTTAGTTCGAGGTCAGAAATCATCGTACCTGATCGCGGAGTGAGGTCCTCTACTTATGAGTGGTAGTCCCGCTAATCTCGCGACGGTTACACCCGGTAATCTCGGGACCGTCGGTTACACCCGGTAATCTCGGGACCGACGGTTACACCCGATAATCACGCCACTCACAGTAGCTCACATCGGCCCCCACCGAGCTTCCCGGTAGGTCGGACCTCGGCCAGGTTCACCTCGGCCTTCATACTTAGCATCTGTCAACGCTAGTGGTGGTGATCTCGGCCGTCCGAGCTGGGCATGACTCATGAGTCATCTTGGAGCACCAATAGGGGTCCTCCACGTGTCCAGGGTATTCTCTTCCCCAAACAAACAGTAAGGTGAAATCTTTATACATCTCTTCTACAAATTATTGTAGGTAAATGTTCATGGGCCACCTACCATAAAAATTCTTTATCTTTGAAGGAACATTGAGCTGTCATATATTACTCCATGTTTGATTCGTTGTATTACTACTGGTGCATGTCGAGTTACGTGTGGAATGCATAAAGAGTTTGTAGCCACTCTTAACATTATATTTTCCTCTTTTATTAGAGTGCCATAATTATAGTATGATGTATTATAATGGCTAAGAGCTATTTGGGTTATTAGAATCTTGTCATTGTTGCAAAAAATAGAAGAGATTTCTAAAAATCCCAACTCCACCTTGGATTTGATAAGATCATTATTTTTGCATCCAAAGTTGGTGTTGTGATATGTATTGGTTGCTCATACAGTCATGTTAACCAAAGTGCAAGTGTGCACTATAAATGTTAATTATAGCATTAACAAGGTCGAAATCCACAGAGGCTGAGTAAGATATTTCATGCTTAAGAACACCAATGGTACCAAACCAATAATAATTAGAGATATTAGCTACAGAACAACAAGAAATCATAAACAAAGCAACAACAAAGCAAGGATGATTAAGTCGTTAAGATATGTTGGGATACTGAAAGCGATAGCAAAAAGGGGAAACACTAGTAGTAAAATGGAAAAGGGGGGAGAGAAGATTACTACACTACAGTATGTTGCTCACAATAGACACTATAGCAAAACGAAATCATCTGATGCTCAAACAGACATTACTCTCTTTCGAGATACCCAAACACAATTGTTCACAACTCTCATTGCTTCAATCGAACATTCAAATAGTTTACCAGTCATAGTTAGATGAATCTCATTCCTAAGCATTCACAACCTACTAAAAAAAGTAGACTAATCACAAGTAGTGCTTAATCATGCATCTCATACACTCTTTCTAAGTCATAAAAGAGCAAGCAATCCGAAAAATGGTTGGCCAACAAGTTCAAAAAGAAAGAAGAAACACAACTTTACTTATCAGCTTAAAATCAAGCTACAAAGTTATTGTTCACAAAATACAGTTAGCAATCCCCCCTCCCCCTAGAAATGGGGTTTAGCTCATACGTGTGGAGGAAAAACATAATAGGTAGAAGAAGAAGACAACCCATTGGTAAAAACTGATGAAATACACCGCCAATTACTCTCGAAAACCAGTGGGTCACTTACTTCCTCCGTTAGCTTCAACTCCAAAAATTGAATGTCCACCCCTTGTCCTTTTCGACTTCTTGGAGAACGTCCCCCCTTGGGATTTGTTGTGGTGGTTGTGACCTAAAGAGGCTTTATATGGCTCCTTTTTTTAGGGCAACAAGCAGTTATTGTATGAATATGGGTAATTTCCGCGTGAAATAAAAAGTTACCGTGCTGCCCAGGAAATTTTATAGTAAGCGATGCTCCAGCATCGGGCGTCCTAACTTTTGGAAGTTCTAACATTTGCCTTTGCTCAGCTGCACTGCTCCTAATGCTTTTAGATTCTACTCAAACAACCCAAGAATAGTAGAAATAAGCCAAATTTTATCAACAGTCAACAAAACAAGGATTTTAGATACGATTTTACTAATTCTTACATAATTTCTTATTTTATTATGCTTTTATGACTAGAACTCTCCCATTTGCACACAATTTAACCCAATATTACACCAAAATAACTATCGTTTGGAGAGTTATCAATAGGCCGGAAGGTTGATAATATTGGAAGCCAAGAAGCCTTGAAAGCATTTATTGTAGTACCATTCCCAACCCTCCTTTGTAAACCTTTAACCAAAAGATCTCTACCCCTAAATGAAGCTCTTTTAGAAGTGGGAAGACTGAGCAGTCACATTAGCTAAAAAAAAAATAGATGAGCAATTGAAGTACTTAGCTTGTAGGATTTTAGATATTAACAAATTGGAGTTTTGAAAAATCCTTCGTAGCTATTTAGCAACTAAAGCTTGATTGTATCCTTCCAAATCTCAAAAACTTAAACCTCCAAATTCCTTGGGTAGGCATATACGTTATTGATAACTCTTCATAAGAGAATGTTTTGTGGCCTAAACTGGGCTATATATGTGTGAAAATGTCTTGTTAAAATTATTGGGTGTGTTGCCTTAAACTCGTAGTTGTATTATGTAAAAACAAAATTATATTCAATAAAGTTAGATTCAATCAATTTGTTGTTGAATTTATAGCATTGCATCGTCCAAATCCAATAAACTAAACATCCAAGGTTTTTATCATGTAACCGAGACAATATATATACTTGGTATATATTTGATATACTCTTGATATAAAAGTGGATAATGTCTCGGGAATAACCTAAAGGGTCTATAGTATATGGATAAGGCTGGGTACCTTATCTTGACAACACTATGGATACGACCTGCTTTGTAAATGTTACAGACGATCCAAGCCAGGTCATTCGTGTGGAGACATGTGAGTAGAGGTATCGTACACAATGAGTTTGTATAAGACCAGACCGGGAAATAGCCAATCTTTAGATGTAACGTCGTTGACTAACAAATAGCTATTTCATAGGATGACCATGCAACTCATTCTCAATCCTGAGTGAGTTATGGACTCCTGCCCGTGAGGACTCATCATTTGATATGTATGGGTGAGAGTGGCCCGAGTCGCCGACTCAACATTCTATTTTGGGAACGAGACTGAGTAGGAGTTGGGAACATAACTTCATAAGATGGAATTCACTCCTCCCCGCCTTGTGGGGAGTAAATGAGTGTTCCCTTAGTGCTGATTTCAGGACTTGAACAAGGGGTCCCACCCTCTCACTGGCCCGAGAGAGACTTCTAGTTATTGGTCGGACCATAATCGGGTTGTTCATTAGAGGATCAGCGGTACTTAAGGTGTTGGGTGTGTTGCCCTAAACTCGTAGTTTGTATTTTGTAAAAACAAATGTCTATGTAATAAAGTTTTTATTCAATAAATTTGTTGTTGAATCATAGCTTTTCATTGTCCAAAATCCAATAAACTAAACATCCAAGGTTATTTATGATGTAATCGGGACAGTATATATACTGGGTCTATAGTTGATATACGGGGTATATATTTGATATACCCTTGATATATGAATGGATAATGTCCCGTGAATAACCTCAAGGGTCTATAGTATATGGATAAGGCTGGGTACCTTATCCTGGCAACACTATGGATACGGCCCACTCTGTAAAGGTTACAGACGACTTGATCCAGATCGTTCGTGTAGAGACATGCTAGTAGGGGTATCCTATACAATGAGTTTGTATAAGACCGGACCACGAAATAGGCAATCTTTAGATGTAACACCGTTAACTAATATGTTGCTATTTCTTAGGATGACCAGGTAACTCATTCTCAATCCTGAGTGAGTTATAGACTCTTGCCTGTGAGGGCTCGTCCTTTAATCTGTATGGGTGAGAGTGGCCCGAGTCGCCGACTCAACATTCCTACCATTTTGGGGACGAGACCGAGTGGGGAGCTGGGAACATAACTTCACAAGATGGAATTCACTCCTCCCCGACTTTAGGGGAGTAGGTGAGTGTTCCCTTAAATGCTGACTCCGGGACTTGAACAAGGGGCCCTACCCTCTCATTGGCCGAGAGGGACTTCTGGTTATTGGTTGGACCATAACCAGGTTGTTCATTAGAGGAGCAGTGGTGTTTAAGGAGTAAGATGTAACTTAGGGGTAAAACGGTAATTTGACCCAACTTGAGTTACGAACACTCGTGAAGGATTGACTCGTCATTAATGGTCGTATCTCCATGGACACGAAAACATTCTGCAGTGAGAAGAGTGCAACTGCGGGTCTTTAGTGGAATGACTCGTAGTTAACGAATCTAGATTAACTCGGTCAATGAGTTTGACCGATTAATCTTGCATCGTTGGAGCTTCGGATCTGTAGGTCCATTAGGTCTCCTTGCTAGCTCATAACGGGTAAAACGAGGATCAAGTTTTTGGAAGAATTTGAATTGTTCAAATTACTTAAGGGATTATATGTATATTGATACATTATAATATATAGTTAATTGTAAATTAAAACTATATATTATGAGAGATATTATTTGAATGAGATTCAAATAAAATTAATATGAATGAGATTCATATTAAAACTATAGGTTAAAAATAATGTGCATAAGATGTACATTAAAACTATAGGTTATACGAGAGAAATGTTTTAGAATATGATTCTAATTTTATAATAAATAATTAAGTGTTAATTATTTATGTATATATATATTTATTAATTATTAATTGGATTAATAATTAATTATATTAATTAATTTGATTAATTAATTTTATATATATATTAATTATTATATATATTATATATATATATATTAATATTAATATTAATAATAATATTATTATTATTAATATTAAACTCCCCTGCAAAATTGCAGGGGGTGGGAGGTTTTGTGACATGGGGAGTTACCCCACGTCACTCTTTTTTTTCTTCAAGAGTTGGGGAATGGAAAAACAGAAGGTTACAGAACAGAAAACTCCCAGAATTGCTCTCAAAATTCTCTCAATCTCTCCCTCTCTTCTATCAAGGTGCTACCACAAGCACGATCCCGAGACCCAAGAGGATAGCGAGGAAGATCCGGTGGTGGTGTCCAAGGGAAACATACTGAAGAAACGTTCTTCAAAGGTTTGTTTTTCCCCTGTATTTTTGTTCTTTAAAATTCGATTTTGTATCCCGAAAAACAGCAACGAAAATCCGTTTCCGCTCCGGGATTCACATCCCTTCATAAGGTACAAGATGTAACATAGGGGTAAACCGGTAATTTGACCAATTTGTGGTTACGAACACTCGTGAAGGGTTGATTTGCCGTTAATGGTCGATATCCATGGACACAGAAATATTCTATAGTGAGAAGAGTGCAGTTGCGGGTTTTTAGTGGAGTAACTCATAGTTAACGTATGTTGATTAAGGTGGTTAATGACTTTAACTAATCAATCTCGTAATGTTGGAGCTTCTGATCTATAGGTCCATTAGGTCCCATTGCTAGCTCATAAAGTGTAATTAAGAACATTAAGTCTTGGAACAAATTTGAATTGTTCAAATTTAATTAAAGGGAATTTGAGTTAATTGTGTGTGATACATTTTGATATAATATATGACAATGCATTATAGAACTAAATAGTACGAGAGAATAATGTGAATTGGATTCATATTAAAGCTATATGTTAAAATTTAATGTGAATTAGATTCATATTAAATACTATAGGTTATGAGTAAAATGTATATTTGAATACGATTCAAATATTAATTGATTTAATTAAATGTGATTTAATTAAATTATGTTTAATTATGGTTTATTAATTAAATAAAATTTAATTAATTATTAATTAAATTAAAATAGTTTCAATTTAATTAATTTATTAAATTAAATATAATTATATATATTGATAATTGATTAATTAATTAAATCAATTAATTTGATTAATTAATCAAACACCATGCTGGGATGTGGTAAGGTGGGGAATGAGAGGTTACTCCCACTCCTCACTCTCCTCCCTCGTTTGTCAAAAACACACAAAGGTTTGGTTGTTTAACTTCCTTGTAGAACACATATCTCTCTCTCACGATCTCTGTTTTTTCCGTATACGTTTTCTTTCCAAGGAGGATCCCACAATTCGATTCTTAATCCTTCATACATAGCAAGGTTACTTTGTGGTTGTGTTCTTTCGTTTGTGCTTTCGGGAAACATTTGTCCGTGTCAAATTAAAATCCGAGTTTGAGGAAGAAGAATTCCCAACAGTATACAAAAGTAAGTAACCTTCTTCCTAAGAAGCTTAACCTCAATTTTAATAGAATTATTCTGTTATTAAAACTCGATATTGTATCTTTTCTAAACCGAATCGAATCATAAGTGATCAACCGATTCCGGTGGGGATTCGATCCCTTAAAAAATATCATGAAAAAAGTATAAATCAGCTAGCTAAGGCCCTAAGCGGTTAGAATTCTCAATTTCTGTAATTTGAATGAGTCTATGCTTAATTGTTGATATTTTGTACAGGAATTGTGGAAATTGGGAATGGATAACCTGAGTGCTGCTAAGTCTGTTGATGACGTTGCTAGAGTAGGACTAGAAGAGCAATGATACTGGAGCTTTGTGTTGCCGGTTGCCTTAGCGCTTGTGACTGTGTAGTAACTCATCACATCAGTTTTTCACGTGTCTGTATAGCTTCCAGGTGCTGCCCTAGTTTTAAGGACCCGATATAAAAGGAAAATATACCCTAACCGTAAAAAGGGGACAACATAGATAATAAAAAATATGACATTGAATTCATAGAACATTCCCTACCTTTTCTCATCGAAGATGGAGCTAAGGATGTGGGCCGACTTCCTTGGCGTCACCATTTTGCTGAAGAAGCTTCCATTTTCCTACTGTCTACTTCATCGATGGAACCTATTCTTCTTCCCCCTTTGTTCAATTTTCTTTCATTATGAACTAAACCTCACCTTCGAGGGGGATGAACTTGCTATAGCTTTTTATTGATTCTGCTTTAGTAGCCTTGAATGCTGTTTTAATAGAAGTGTTTTTTTAATCTCTCATATCACTGATTTTGTTTGGCATACATTATTAGTGTGCTAGCTCACTTGAGGCTCTGGAGAGTCTTTGTTTTTACATGACTCCTTCTATTAGCGTTAGATCACTCTCTTTGAAATTGGATGGTGAGTACTTAGGGATGAGATTCACCCTAGCATACCTATAAATTATTTTATTGCTTGCTTTAATTACAACATGAATTGAGTTTAAGCATGTTTGGGTATCTCGAGAGAGAGCTATGTTTGTTTGGGCATTCAATATTTTGGGTTTGCTAGAGCGTCGTTAGTAATGAGTGAAAGTATATGAGTGAATCCCCCTCGATTTACTTTTAAATCGCTTCTTATTCGCAATTTGTTTGTTGTCTGAGTTGGATGCTCCAGCATCGGATCGAAATATTTCTGAAGCTATTCATTTACTATTTTATCAATTTATTTTTATTGTATTCACAGTATTTCAATCAAACTACTTTATTTTTGCTTTCTGGTATTCTGAATTGTTATTGCAAAGTATAGCTGCAATCCCTGTGGAAATGACCTTGTTTTTGTACTACAATTGACTACTTAGTGTAACCTTGCACTTGTTTTCACGTCAGTTGTGGACACGCAATAGTTACCAACTCAACTAGTATATTTTTCGGTGTTCATTAGTTGCCCCCACAAAAAATGAGCAAATATTTGTATAACTTAGAATAAACTCTTTGGAAGTTGAGAAACACACATAACATAGGATGGAATGGCTTGTGATCCAAAACTTCTTATTAAAGTTTCCTTCCCTGAAGTAGAAAAGAAGTTGCATTTCCAACTTTGCAGAACCCTACAAATTTAATCCTTGAGAAAGCACTAGTTCATACCTTTCCCACAAGAAAAGACTGAAAGGTAAACCATGGTATGAGCCAAAATCATTAACGAGTTGAACTTGAAGAATACTTGGTAAGAAGCGTTGCCTTTCAATATGTACACTTGGGAGAAAAAAAAATAAGTGCGTATTTCTAGAAATTGATGCATTGCCTCGAAGCCTTTCCATAATCATTCAATAACGGTTTGAGATATAAGCATTCAATTTCATGTGGTTTGAGGAATATAAGACTGTCATCCGCAAATAATAAATGAGAAATAGTTGAGTATTTTTAAGCTATCCAAATCCTAGAGACTCTACCTGTAGTAGTGGCATTTTGTAATATCTTATAGAGTCTTTTTGCACATAGAATAAACAAGTAAAGGAGAGAGGACCACCCTGACGAATACCTATGGATGGAGAGATGAAGCATTTGGGTTCACCATTTATAAGCATTGTAGAGATACACCTTATAATAAGAGATACCCAATCATCAGCAAACCCAATTTTGAGCAATAATTTTTCATGATATCCCATTGCCCCTAGACTTTTGGTTCTGGAGAAAATGAAGACTTTCATAACCTAGGATGATATTATTACTAATAGAGCAATTTGGAACAAAAGCTGATTGGGAATCAGAAATAATAAAGCCAATAACCTTCTTAAGTCGGTTACCAGTACTTTGGTCACAATTTTGTAAGAGATATAGCACAAGCTAATTAGTTATTAATGCTCCATTATTTTGTTTAATCTTCAGTTGTGCATGCATTTTATCTTCTAAATAATTATTCGTTTCAATAAATTTTAGTTACTTTGTAACATTTTATTATTTATAATAAAATTTGAATATATATTATATTCACGACTTTTCAATATTGCAGGCGATGACAGAGAGAGACTTCGAATTGTGAGTGATAAGAAAAAATATGTTAGTTGGTTAATGGAACTAAAACATGGGTCACGCTAAAAAAAGAATGTGCTAAAGTAGTTGGCAAAATCTTGACCAAATCACGGTAATAAAGAGTATAGAAATAAGAGTTCTTTTGGTATGGGGGTTGATTGAGAAGAACTCTTAATTCAATGAGAAAGGGTTACTGACCAACCTAAGGCGACATTCATTCTTCATTGTTGATCTATCGTGGCATAGAACTTTTTATGGGATTTATATTCGTTAAACAATTGTTATATTTGACTTTATGCTAAATTATTGAATGCTCGTACACTTATTTAAGTTATTTCATTTCTCTTTTATCAAAATATCTTCTATCTTGATAGCTATTCTTAGAGATGAACAATTGACTAGAGAAATTATACTAAATGGAAAACAAATATTAGTACTATCTTGGTTGTTGAGGTTCTCAAATTTATCACAACTGAGGAATGTCTCGCAAAAGTTGTTGCATCTCGAATGGTTTGTAATACATATGACAAATGGATTAAAGCTAATGACAAAGCTCAGGTTTACATGTTGGCTACTTTGAATGATACTCTAGCCAAGAAACATGAATCGATGAAAACACATATGAGATAATACAGTCGATCCATGATATGTCTGGACAACCTTTTGAAAAATTACACCACGAGGCATTGAAGTTTGTATACAATACTAAAATGAAAGAGATCATCGGATAGGGAGCATATCCTTAACTTAATGGCCCATTTCAATGTGACGGAAATCAATGGAGTTGTCATTGATAAAAATAGTCAAATTAGTTTTATCTTGGAATCACTTTCTAGGAGTTTTATTTAGTTTAAGATGAACTACATGAATAAGTTGAATTACGAGATCACTCAATTGTTGAATGAACTGCAAACTTTTGAGTCCATTATGTGTGATAAGAAGCAGAACGAAGCATTAGCAATGTTGTCTCAGCTCCATCTACTTCAGGGAGTAAGAGTAAGAAGTTTGGGTAAGTATTTCACGCTTTATTGTGATAATAGCGGTACAGTGGCAAATTTGAAGGAAATTAGAAGCTACAAAAGAGGGAAGTATATAGAGAGAATATCATCTCATTAGAGAGAGATTGCGCAGAGAGAAGATATGATCGTCACCAAAGATAACATTTATTTGCAAACAATTTAACTAATCCTTGTACAAAAGTTTTTAAGGCTAAAGTGTTGGACGGTCATATAGAGAGTTTAAATCTATGAGATATGTCTCATATTTTCTAAGGCGAGTGGGAGAAAATGTTTGGTAAATTATATGCCCTAAATCACACGTCCCACTGGTTTTAGTGCAAGTGATGGATTGTTTTGATTTATGCTCTAAAAAAAATTCTCATAAATTGTAAATATTTTCTCATTCTTGAATAAAATAATTATTTGATATTTTATTATTATTATGTGTAATATTATCCATATTTATAAAAATCTAAGTTATTAATGTAATATTAAACAGTATGCAGTTAACTTACCAGAAAACAGAGTTTAAGAAATTAACAAAAAGATTCTATAATACATTGATAAGGATCCAACGAAAAAACCTCTAATACCAATTTCATCAAATGCAATGTAAGAATGTAGTTAGAATGACGAGACAATTTGGAGAGAAACATTTTTAAATGTTTGTTCAATTAGAACTTGACGATGCTCGGGATGAATACTTCTATTTATAAGCCTACTTGGAAAAGGATTTAGAAAATCCTAAAATAAATATGTTTTATAATAGTCAGCAAATATGTAAACTTTTCCCATTCTAAAAAAACACCGACTCTTAAAATAACTAAATAAAGTTCTTAGAAAAATTACAAATTACATTGAACATACGTAAAATATACTAATTGTGCAAGTAAATTAAAACCAATAAATTTAGTTAAGTCAATTGAAATAAGGTTCCAAAGTGATCAGCATAGCTCAACGGTAAATGACACATATCTCCAACGTGAGTTCGAGCTCCCAACCCCACATGTTGGATTTTCAACATTGCTATAGATTCCTACAAGGAGAGTAGGATATTGTTGTCTTATCGAGATTATAATATTATTTTTCCTATAAGGATTAGGATATTTGGTCTCCTATAAATCGAGTACTTTTGTTTAGGTTTTGTTTATGTGTTGTTGCTCATCAAAGTGGCAGCTGAACATGTAGGTGCACGAATTTTCAGAGGACAACAGTAGTGGTATTTGGCAGAGTTTCAGAGGCGAGATCCCAGGATTGTAGAGGATCGTCAGCAACCTATTCTCGTGGGTATTTGGTGAGGTTTTTCATTCCTGTTTTCTACGATTCTATTGTTGTAGTTCCTAGAAGCTAAGTGGCTTTTGTCGAGGCCTCTAGATTCGAGAGATTATTGTATTTGTCCATTGTATTATCCCAAAATTATAGTAGAACCCGTTATCGCAGAAGACTGGACGTAGTCCATAGTTGGGGTGAACTAGTATAAATCTCTTGTGTTGTTTACTACGCTTTCTCTATATTTCTCTTATTGTGTGATTGACTTAGTTTCTACTGAAGAACTGTGGAAGGGGACAATATTTTTTGTAAGTAATTTTCCCAACAAGTGGTATCAAAGCTGTAAGGTTCAACGTCATAAGATTCAGTGGAAAGTCACATCACTACTTTGAGGGGTTTTGAGATTTGATGGGGAAAATTAGGGTTTTGGAATATGCAAGTGACAGATCTTCTTACATACAAGAAGATACACAAAACCTTAAAAGAACGACCGACTATTGGGATGACAGATAAGGAACTGGCCGTAGCGATCATCAAGTTGTGCTTGTCGATGAATGTGGTATTGGGTTTGGTGCCCTTTACTCGTGTATTTGTAATTTATGAAAAATTATTTATTCAATAAAGAGTTATCTTATTATTTTTTTGCATTACTCGTATTCCAATAAACTAAAATCTAAGATTATTTAATGTAGCTAGAACAATATATATTTGATATACAGTCTATATTTAATATACACTGTATATTTTTTTATATATATTATCTATATAGTATATATTCGATATACAAGTGGATAGTGTTCCAGTAATAACCTAAATGGTCTATAGTACATGGATAAGGTTGGGTACCTTATCTTGGTGATACGATGGACACGGCCCGCTTTGTAATAGTTACACATGACTTTATCCAGGTCGTTCATGTAGAGACATGCGAGTGTGAGTATTCTATACAATGAGTTTATATAAGACCGGATTCCAAAATATTTAATCGTTGGCTCTAACATCGTTAGTTAATATATTGTTATCTCAAAGGATGACTAGGTAACTCAATTTTAATCCTGAACAAGTTATGGACTCCTACCTATAAGGGATCGTCCTTTGATTTGTATGGGTGAGAGTGGCCGTGGTTTCCGACTCAATAATCGTACCATTTTGAGGATGAGACTGTGTGAGATGCTGGGAACATAACTACATAAGATTGAATCCACTCCTTCCCGACTTTAGGGAAGTAGATGAGTGTTCTCTTACATGCTGGCTCCTAGACTTGAACAAGGGGTCCCACTCTTTTACTGGCCCAAGAGGGACTTCCGGTTATTGGTCGGACTATAACCAGGTTGTTCATTAGAGGAGCAGTGGTATTTAAAGAACAAGATGTAACTTAGAGGTAAAACGATAATTTGACCCATAGAGTTACGAGCACTCGTGAATGATAGATTTATCGTCAATGGTCAATTTCTGTGGACACGAAATATTCTGCAGTGAGAAGAATGTAGCTGCAAATCTTTAGTGGAATGATCTGCAGTTAAGAGATGTTGGTTAATTTGGTTAATGAGTTTAATTCATTAACCTCATATCGTTGGAGTTTCTAGGTCCATTAGGTCCCCTTGCTAGCTCAAAACGGGTAAAACGAGAATCAAGATTTTGAGAGAATTTGAAATGTTCAAATTATATACCAGGGAATGTATATAATGTAAATTATGATACATTATATATATAGTTTATTTTTTAATAAAGATTCAATAAATAAACTATATGTTATGAGAGAAATATTTGAATAGGGTTAGGGATGACAAAAATACCCGCGGGATTCGATCCTTGCGGGTACCCAACTCGATCGGGTCGGGGATTCCCTGGTTTGACCTCGTCCCCGGTCAAACCGGGGATCCCAATCGAGTTACCCGATGGGGACGGGGATCGGTCCCCTCGCCCCGTCCCCATCCCCGACCCCGCCCGATTTAATTTTTTATTACTTTTACCATTTTTTTATATAATTATATTAATATATATTAATTTTATAAATACTTTTTAATATTTAAAAAAAAACTCAAGCTAACACCTCATTTAGCAACTTTTTGTTCATTTTTATACTAATAATAACAAAAATTAATTAAAAAAATTAAAAAATTAAAAAATATATTTATAACAGGGACGGGTTCCCGAGGAACCCGTCCCCGATCGGGGAATCCCCGCCTCGTCCCTGCCCCAAAATTTTGGGGACGAGGGTGGGGATGGGGAAAAAATCCCCAACGAGGCAGGGATGGGGATGGCCCCCCACCCCGCCCCGTTACCATTCCTAAACATGATTCAAATAATTAATATGAATTGGATTTATATTAAAACTATAGGTTATACAAGAGAGATGCATTTGAATATGATTCAAATATATAGTTTTAATTAAATATGTGATATTTAATTATAAGTTAAATAATTAATTGCTATTTATTTAATGAATATTTGGATTTAAATTAATTATTTATTTATTAGATTAATAATTAATAATTAAATTAATTAATTGTTAATTGATTTGTTTATTATTAATTAAATAAAAAGAAAAAGATATCATAATAGTCTTGGGATTTCCCCTAGTTTTCGGAGAAGATATCGTATATCCAAAAGGATAAGATATCCTAATGGTCTTAGGATTTTCCCTCTCTATAAATATAACAGTAAGCTGAACCTCTTACTATCTCAATCCCTTGCAATTGGATCCCACAATCCAGATTCTCAATCGACAGACATAGCGAGGAAGATCAAGTAGTGTTGTCTCATTGGGATCACATGAGTCTTCAAAGGTAAAATCCAACATTATTCCTTGTTTTATATTTTTCTGTGTTTTAAATTTCAAAAAAAATTCAAGAACGTGTTCTACTGCTTCTGCTCTGGGATTCACATCCCCTTCATGTGGCAAGTATTCTAGCGAGTCAGAAAATAGCGATGAGATTGATAAAGACGCTAATAGACAGATATGAAAAACACTCTGCCAACAGCAATGTGTATCTCATTACGAGATACTTTAACATTCATATGGAGGAAGACACGTTGGTGAACTCCAGCATCAATGGGTCACTCAACTGATGAACTTGTTGGGGTCGATGGAGATCACTTTTTTTAGATAAGGTGAAAGTTATAAGGTTGTTGTCTTCTTTGCTTGGGAGTTGAGAAACAATGAAGACGTCAATGTTGAATTCGTTGGGAGATAAGAGTTTGAAATTTTCAGATATCTGTGATGTTGCAATTGCCGAGGAGATTCGCAGGAAAGAAAGTGGAAAGAATTCTGTATCCACTTATGATAGGAGAACTCTATGTAGTAAGCGTTGGCAGTGCAGAACAAATACAAAGGGAATATGAGATATGGGAAACAGCATGGACATAGTCAGAGGAGTGGGAGTAGTGAGATTGAATGTTTTTACTATTATGAGAAGGACCACTTCAAGAAACACTGTAAGAAGCTTAAATAGGATCAAGAAATGGAAGCCCAGACAAACGTGGTGTCAGACGATATGTTATTAGCATGTGTTGAGAGCGACACGACATTTGTGGATTCGTCATCAGAATAGGTAGTGGATAGTGTAGCTTTGGATATGTATCTTCAAACAGGAGCTAGTTCATATCTCTCACTACAGGCAGTCATGGCATGGTGAGGACAGGGAATGAGAGACTCTCCAAGGTCAGAGGAATTGGGGGTGTGCGTATGAGGACTGACAGCGGGACCAAGTTAGTTTTGCATGGTGTCAAGAATGTACCCAGTTTCATGATGAATTTGATATCAACGGATAAGCTGGATGACGAAGGTTACAGAAGTGAGTTTGCAGAAAACAAGTGGAAACTCATGAGGGGATCCGAGGTGGTGGTTGTTGGTTATATAGAAGCTTTCGTGTATGTGTTGAGGTTTGGTGTTACTAGTGCATTAGAGAGACAAGTTATGCATAGGGCTGCAGATAGTTTAGGGGGAGACTTGAAAGAACTAGCAGCATTGACAATTGGGATAGATCAGGAGAATTTGCCATCTGTTCAAGTAAAACAACTGGGAAGTAGAGCAAGGGAAAATGGAACAACTTAGTGAAGTGTTCAGTAGACTGTCAGGATAATACCTCAGTTGTCAAACGGATTAGCGAGCTGATGAAGTCGTGTAGGCAAACGAGTGCTTGAAGAGAAAGACTACAGTTGGTGCTGAGGTCGAGGGTGAGGTTTGTAGAGTGGCAGTGTCAAGTCATCAAAGGGGAAATCTTCCATCAAAATTCGTTGGGATCGATCGAGGAAGGAAGCATCAGGGACCACTTAGATCGAGTGGGAGCATGTGGTTGTGTCTCTAGCGTTTGGAAGACAAGACCACGTAGTAGGATTGCTCAATCTCGGAGCAATCACAGACGGAACTTGGTTGGGCCCGAGCAGTTGCTGATTAGTTACTGTTGGTGCAGTTAGAATTGAGCCTTGGCAAGGTTTCCAAGATGATGGAACATTGTTGGAGCAGTGGAAGGCAAGATCGATGTTTTGTCTCCAAGCGGGAGATTGTTAGGATAGTGTAGCCACAACAGGAAACTTATGTCATATGAAGAAAAAGATTTTCAACACTACTACAATTCCCTACAAGAAGTAGGATATTGTTTTCTTATAAGCAACAGTGGTATTTGGCAGAATTTCAAAGGCAAGATCCCAGAGTTGTAGAGCATCATCGACAACCTATTCTTGGGGGTATTTGGTGAGATTTTTTCATTCATGTTTCTTAAGATTCTATTGTTGCAGTTCTAGAAGCTAGATACTTTCGTTGAGGCCTCTAGATTTGAGAGATTATTTTATTTGTCCATTGTATTATTCCAAAATTATAATAGAACTCATTGTCACGGAAGACTGGGCGTAGCCCATAATTGGGATGAATCAGTATAAATCTCTTGTGTCGTTTACTGTGATTTCTCTATATTTTTCTTATTATGTGATGAACTTAGTTTTCACTACAGAACTGTAGAAGGGAAAATATTCTTAATAAGTAATTTTTCCAACAAATAGATGTGTGAAGAAGACACACAATACACTCTTTTCAATTAAAAAATAACTAAAAACTCACTTGACAAATCAGATCAGCAAGTTGGAAGATTTGCGGGAGATTTTGGAAGCTTCTTTGAAATCTCCTTATGGAAGATGTTATTTCACATCACAATTTAATTATGTGGTAAGATCTTATATATTTTAGTCCATTACCTATAATTAAGATTAAGTAAAATTCTCCCTCACCAACTATTTGCTAGCTAGCATCATTAATTCAACATATTTTTTAAAGATATAATCTAACACATTAGTCAAGATTCGGTACATGATTTCCATTTGCTGTGATTTGGATGCGTCACAACTTATTTGAGATATTTGAGTTGATTTTGAGAGTGAAGACAATTCTTCCAATGCAATATAATCTCGTACTTTCTCCTCACTCACAATATTTCTTAAAATATTCTTAAAAATATCATCTAATGCAGGATTGTTCTAGTCCAAATACGCTTAACCTTAAAACGTTTCAAGCAATTGACCATTGGAAAAACAAAGTGCACTTTAAGCCTATTTTAGTTAAAACAACATACTTTCGTGTAGCAAAGTATTATATGATCTTTTTTTAGTCATATTAGCATAGTTTGAAGATCTTGGAGTAGGTTCATTCATGTGTAACCCTAAATTAATTTGGTATGACATAAAGAAAAAAAAAGTTACACAATATATAACAAAGAAATCATCAACTACGAAACCGCTCGACTTTGTTTCTCTCTAATATTCGAGTACGCATATAATCAATAATCTATATGTAAATTTTCCAACCACATATTACTCATGATCAATTCAGCTAAAACCATTCAAATCAAACATCTTGCAATTAGTAGAAGACACATGATCATTATTGCTAAGTTGATCATCTCCAGCATTTAAGTCCAACGAAGAAGGCGCCACGGCTGCCATTCTATATCTCTCCGCCCCTGCCCCGACCTCCTTCCTTTTACTGCTATTATTCAACATTCTCCCATTATACCCGTCACCCTTCTCTCCTTGCAGCACTCCTCCAATGCTCATGGACAAGCCACCATGATGGTTGTCGCCGGCAGTGGAGGCCAGGAGCGAGGCGGGGCCGGGGGCAGGGACATTGTAGGGTCTAAGGGCCAAGTGGCTGGTGTGGAGGAGGAGCTGGTCTTGGTCCTTGGATGACGTTCCTTCACAGGAGGTGAGGCAGCTATCCATTGAGCAGTCTTGGGGCTGGGTCTGTTGCGGTCCGAGCCGCTGGGCCTGACCCTGGCCCTGATGGAGCTCGGGAAAGGCTGCGGTCAGGCACTGTGTGGAAACCTTTGAGACGAGTTCTGAGAGCTGAACTTTTGCAGCTTCCAGCCCCACCGTGCCTAAATTCTGTCTCCCCAGCGTCTCCTGAGCCTTCTCCAGCACTGTTTGGAGATACTTCCCTTGTGCCTCTATCCGTAGTTGTAAGTGTCGTTGTACCTGTTAAACAAAGTTTATAAATGCATATTGACTACCCCTTCATTTTCAATTTGCTTTTAAATATAACTCTAGGAATATTTACCTCGAGTTGCTCGTGTAGCCTTTTCTGGACTTCGATCTGCATCTGTATCGTTTCGCTGATCTGAAGGCTTCTAGAAAAGGAAACCGAGTCGGTTAGATTAATTGGATCAAACCATGAGATTGATGCATGAAGAAGGAAAAATGGAAGATAAAAGGCGGTGGTGTGTACTTGTTGTTGGAGTGAGGGGCGACGAGTATGTTGGTGGTGGTGCGAGTTGGTCCATTAGGCTCAGCCAATCTCTGGTCTCCTGACACAGCCACGCTGCCTACACGCCAACCCATACCTAATTCAACTTCAGTTACCCTTCTTCATAAAATATATATATATATTCAAGAATCATGAGTGGCACGTGCGGGTACGGCCTGTTAAATGTTATTAGTTTCATTACCAGTTTTGTTGCTTCCATTTCCACCATTGGCTTGTCCCTGCAGATTCTTGCTCAGCCTGTATTTCTGCATCATCCAAAAAAAAAACATTTTTTAGCTTACGTAACTACGAGTAGGACTAAGGATGTGTTTGAGAGTGACGTACGGTAGAATGAATGTTTTGGAAATAAATGATATAAGTACGGTTGATTTTCCAAAATCACCATCGATTTAGTACCTTAAAAATCAATTTAGAATGATTTTAAATTTTGTTAAAATCAATATTTTAATTTGTTTGAATGGTGGAAAAGAGAAGTGATTTTAGATTTTGACATCTCAAACACACCCTTAAACTTTCTTAAAATAAATTTTTAATTTGCATAGAAAGATAAATAATTTTTATAATGACAAAAAGTGATTTTTGGTCCTACAAAAATCATTCCCAAACACACCCTAAATTTATAATTTCATTAGACTTAAACTAAAGTTAATTTCTACTCACACCATCAACACACATCAACCCAATCCATGGTTTTTGGAGTGATTTTAAATCTAGATGGATTGACACTTGTAATCCCAATTCAAAATATATGGTGAAGAAGAAAATTACACATATTGGGATACCTGGAGATGGCTCTTCAAGTGGTACAAGGTAAGCCCCGGAATGCCCATGATTTTCATAACAGTTTTAGGAGTTGCCTCTGCAAATTAAACAAAGTGTTCAAAATTATAAAGAAAGAGAGAGAAATGAGAGAGATGAATAAGATGAATAAGATGAAGAAATTAGGTACTGACTGTCAGCTCCCCCGAGCTGGTTGACAGCTTCAACAAAACGGTCATGAAGATCAGGAGTCCACTTCAGCCTCGGCTTAGCATCGGTCGAAAGAACGAGGCCTGAATCCCCACCCGGTCCATTCCCTCCCTGTAGAAACAAATGCCTCTCCGACGACTGCATGCTCTTCCCGGCCCCCGGACGATGTTGGTGATGATACATTATTCTGATAACCATCGTCAAAATTTACCAATATAAAAATAGCTCAATTGGTTAAAATATATATTTTGAAGGAGATTTAAGTACCTGTGAGAGATATATAGACGCAGCTGGGTATCGCTTTATTCTTGTAGTGATTTGGTTTGGCTTCAAAGTACAAAGCTGAGTACTGGGTTTAAGGGGCGAGGGGAGAAGGGGTGTGGTCTTATAATAAAGGGATGGAAGGGGCGAAAGAATATAATCTTACAAACACACAAAACAGAAAATGAAAAAAAAAAAAAAAAAAAAAAAAGGCATTTTGAATTTTGAAGTTTTGGGTTCGTTGGAGAAACAGCGGAGGCCTTTCATTTGGTGCGAGGAATCGATCCCACCTCAGAAAGGGAAGAAGGGAAAAAAAGATTCTTAGAGGAATCTCATTCTTCCCAACGGGGGAATTAGGAACTTTGAGTTGGTGTTTTTTGTTAGGGGAATAATCCACTGTCCCTTTCGAGATCGCCCCCTAACTCCTCAGATTCTTGTGTAAATATCGTATGGATCCCATCCGAGTTTAAGTTTAAGTTTTCAGCGTCCTACCGTGTTGTCAATGTCCATATAATTCACAAACTCCTACTTCCCATATGACTCGTTTTCAGTTCCCGTCTACATGTCGATATTTCTATTGTGATTTTTATAAAATAATCCCTAATCTGGTCAGTTGACATACCCCTTACACTGATATAATACTAATAATATTAGCATCTTTAGTTTAATTTTGTTTATTAATTTCAATATTCTTTTATGAATTTTTTTCATTAATATCCGAACACATTTACATAAAACTAAGATGTCCATATTTTTCATCTATACATATATTTAAAACTTCACTACAAACATAGTTGTAACAAAAAAAAATGATGCCCTTAAATCACTCACTTGACCCAAAAGTTCGAGATGAGATAAGTTACTAAAGATATGTTGATTAAATTATTAGTAGACTCCAAAGTTTAGGGGTCTTTTGATAACGTTCTTGTTTTTTGTTTTTGTTTTTTTATTTTAATGAAGAAAAATGTATTGTATGGTTTCAACCTCCAAGAATTCAAGTATGATAAAACAATATTTTTATTTATGTTTTGGAACAAATTGAAAATGAGAACAAGAAAAGAGAAACTTGTTTTTGGTTGTTTCCAAAACTTTTATACAATTGTGAGAATAATGTTCCAAAAAAACAGTATAAACAAGAAACCAAGTTAGTTGTAAAATAGTTAGATTTCTTAAGAAAATTGGAAACAAAAAGCAAGAAACAGAAACGTTACAAAACGAGCCCTTAATGTGATAGATTAAAGGGGGATTTTTAAAAGTGATCTTGACATGCATATCACCATTTTCTAAAATCAATTGTATATGATTGTAAAATATTATTATTTTAAATGGAAGTTATTTCCCAACATGAACCTACCTCAACTTGTTAAAAGATTAGAAGACCGTTACACATATATTCTCAATCGCAAAAATAATAAACGACATTGTAGCGACTCGAAAAGTGTACACCTTATGCATGCTCTAATACTATATAAAATCACCGGTAGCCCCAAAAGTTTAAGCATTCTCAGGTACCGAAACCGTGCGGGGTTTAGCGGTAGGTGCATGCGCCATTCCAACGCCAAGGGCATGGAAGAGAATATGAGAAGGCCATGGTCCGAGTGAGAATTTAGAAGAAGATTCGGAAGGAAGACCAAAAGCACCCAAAACTGGGAGTGTTAGAATTAGAAATACATAGGAGAGGGAGAGAAAGAGGAAGGAAGGAAGGATTATGGAATAAAGGAATCTGTTCTGTTTTGTCTGCTTCAGTAAGTTTGGTACTTATTCAGCCCAAAAAGAAACACAAAAATATACAAATTAAATAAATAGAGAAAAATAAAATAAATAATATATAATTAAATTCTCCAAAATGGGAAGGAAAAAAAACACAAGGCAGCCGGCCCCGTCGAATCCAAAGCCACCCAATGCAACAAGGAACAAGTGGGACCACCTTCAACCAATTAGCCCTTTTTTTCATAATAACAATTTCTTTTTTTTTTCCTTTTTTCCTTTTTTCTTTTTGGGTCACAAATTCATAATTCAGACTCGTGGCTTGCTTGGCCGGCTTTCTAGATTCGCTAGTTCTATTTTATTTTATTTTATTTTTCTGAAAAATGAATCTATACATACATGCACTATAAAAAAAGAAAAAGAAAAGAAAAGAAAAGAAAATCCCCTCTCCCTCTTCTTCATTTTATTCTTGATCTTCATATATCAGTTGTAATTATATATATGATAATGATATAATATGATCATGATGAATGAGATTCTGATCCCTCGGGAATTAAACGCGATGTTTGTAGCTAAATATGCCCTATCTATCATATAATAACTAAACTAAACTAATGGGGTGGTGAAATTTTATTACTAGAGTCATGAGAATTTAATTAATTAGTTTTCATATATAATTAAATATGGTATATAGTTAGAGAATATATTTACATATAGAGTTAAGTTTGGAGGAATCTAAGAATTTTTGGTTTTAGAGTTGAAAAGCAGAGAATTCCTAAACAGTAAGGTGTTGGCATGTGGATAGGGAATATATACATCAAAAGGCCTCACGGATTTGGTGCCCCTTTAATTTGCAACTTACTTCTTTTACTTTCTTACTTGTTTTTCCAAATTTACTTTTAACTCTTTTATATTTCTTTATATCCGTCAACCACCATGGTTTAAACCTATTCGGTACTTCTTTTAAGTTCACAAATCTTGACCGGATTCTATTTTGGACAGGATGCTCGTTTGAGCTTTTCGACCCTAATAGTGTATTAATATTCATGATGTTCAATCTCAAAACCAATTGACAAATGAGAGGAATAATCCATTTATATTATAAATCTTTATTAGGTCCCTTATATTTTCAACGTAGGAATATCCTTGACAATCCATATTCGATATCATTGCTTGATACATCGTTCAAGGCCAGACTTTGAGATGAGCGTGTTCTTCACGACGTCCTCGTCCAACCTTAACGTTCTAGAGTTACTGCATCCAGTAATCTGAGAATAATACGCTAAATAACTAATATTGCATGACTGAATTAGAAGCAAATTGTTACATAAACATACTATGTAACATATAGTCATAGGCATGGGAATGGGATTGGGGCAAAGTTGAGAAAGAAAGTGAGAAATGACCACGGAATGCTATTCGTTGCCTAAAAGTTATGTAAAAATAATAATAATTCAGAAAGAAAAATAAAAATTATATTCCTTCCATGTTAAAAGAGAATGAGAACATCAGAATCCCTATGAACTTCACACCAAAAGATGATCATAAGATATATAATATATAAATAAATAAATAAATATATATATATGGTATATGTTTTATAGGGTCAGATTCTCAAGTCAAGAACTTATACATATTCTTCTCTCGTTAATGCCACAAAAAATGGGTTCCCAGTTCCCACACAACTTTTATCACTTTTCTTTTCAATTTTATTTATTTTTTATTATACTGATTAATTAATTAATCGTTAACATATATCTTTAGCTATGCCTCTTCAGTTTAATTAATAATTAAATTAACCCCTAGCTACCTCCAAATTATATGATTATATTTATATTATATGGTTATATTCCATTTTCTGAAACTCCCAACTGAGTCAACATGTCCTTTTCAGCATATATTCGCATACCATTTTCATATATTAGTTGGCAACCAAACTGATCTCCATCAGAATATATTTCTTATTATATGTATCTATGGAAAGGAAAAAAAATTCTTGTCTTGACTTAATCTGCATCATGCATAAATGATAATGTTGAATGCGTATTTATTTCAAAGTTTAGAACCCCAATTATTAATAGCATTTTAAAAAATCAATCTAGCTTAACGGTAATCTTGAACTATCAAACGCCACTTAAATATTTGTTATAATCGTATAGTATATAGTATTGAGTGTGTTAGTAAGTTGGTACAAGCCCTTCTCCCCTATCATCTTCACCTTTCTACCAAAAGGGGGAAAGGACATATTCTCCAAAAAGACATTTTCTTTCCATTTATAAACAATTTCAAAACTAAACCAAATTTGTCATTTTCTACATACAGTATACACAAACCAATAATAAAAATAAATAAATAAATTAATAAAATCAGTCCAAATGAAGGGTTGATGATTGAGTAACATTTTTGCTTCTTCAAAACAAGTTGTTGTGAGTTGGGCAATTATGGAGTGTTTGATTATGTGAGAAAATATTATATAAATGATTTGAGTCAAAAGAACATATTCCAATTCATGCCATGCATGCACTTCAATTTAAGCATTTTTTTCCACTCCATTTTTATTACCTCTACCATTGGCTATATTTGGTTGCATTTAAATTTTGGTTATAATATCTTTGGAACTTCCACAACAACACATACATGGGGAATAAAGTGATTTTAAATACAACTAAATTTTAGTGTACAACTGATTTCTCTCTTCAAAGATTCTGTTGGGAAGTCAATATATGTTGTTTAAAGATGAGTTTTCATGGGCAATAAGGGGTTATTAATTGCTAACCGTCATGGTGGCTTATTCGCGGCCATCAAAATAATTTAGGAGGAATAAGTTTAAATTTTATGTTGACCACCTACTAAAGAATTCATTTTCTTGGCAGTCATATACAGTAAGGTCAGACATTTGTCCCGTAAAATTAATCGATGTGCATATAAGCTGGCTTGAATACTCACATGGCTATGGCTATAGTTTGATATTTATTTGACAATTTTTTTTTTTTTTTGTTAGTTCAAGTCCCCACAAAGTCTTATCTTCAATAGGTTGAGGAAACCTAAGCATGATTGGAGTTGTTAGAGGGATGGGGATTGGAAAGAAGAAATATATATATAAGAACATATATACATATTTTTTCCATTCTTTTGAGTTGAAGATGAGGAATAAATTCTTCAGTAACCCCACCTGAACTCAACCCTAGATATTTTTCAAATTATTATTTTGTATTGTTATTAGTTATTTTATTAATGAAAATATTAAATTAATCAAGAATGGAAATATGTTAAAATATTAAATTAAAAGTAAATCAAGAATTATTTTTCCCAAAATAATGACTTTTTTAGCCCATCTCAATTTATCATATACCGAGAAACGAAATGAAAATACGTCAAAATATTTTCATAGGATCGGAGATGGAGAATGCATTCCCGGAATAGATAGCATAAAAAACCAAAGTAAAATAAATCTTTGGGCAATGAAGCCTGTTTCCTTTTATGGATTTGGAACATTAGTAAACGTATGGTGATATATATTTTTATTTTTTATGAGTGTGGAAAACATTTTATTCAACCTTTTATTTCATGCTTTTATTTTTACTATTGTTTTTGGATGGACTTTATGTGTTAGTGATAGGGAAAGGTAAATAATTAATTATTATTTCATTAAATGGCTTAACATGAAAATAAAAAGATTATATATATTTGCTTTTTTAGAAAAATATATGAAAAGAGAAAGAAGACAAATTATTCAATTGGAGGCTAACATCCACCAGAGGACAAGATAAATATTTTGATCATTTGGGGTAAAAACATGCTCCACAAAAGATAGAAAAATACCCTCCAATTATCAAAGGAAATAATTTCAACTTAATAAATCAATAATCATCATCCAAAAAGAAAGAAAAAAAAAACAAGAAGAATAAAAAGCTTAGGTTTAATAAGGAAAGTAAATTATATGTTTTTAATTACTAATTTTTGGTTATATTTGACCTTTTTTTTTTCTTTTTGAAGAAAAGAGTAATTCAATAGCTATTTATTTATCGACTTGGTTATATTTGGTTATTCATGATTCTTTTGGAAACTTGCTTATTTTTATCTCATTTATCCTTTATGGATTTTATGTTTGAATGGTTCAATTCTGTCTCCTTTATTCAAACAAGGTTTAATTCTGTCCCACATTTTATTGTTAGAAGAGAAAAAAGAAAAAAATACTATATTTGTGCAATGGGTATATGAAAAAAATTTCATGATATTTTCATTCCTTTAAAATAAAATAATAAATTATTTAATAGTGTGTCAAATTATTGAATGCTACTAGAAAATTTTCCAATTTATTATGTCATCTGAGTAGTCTCTAACTCATATTGCCTCATGGAAATGGAAAAGAAACACGAAAATTGTACCCCAACTGTAAATACATTTCAAAATCCATCCCTTGAGGCTCAATTTATAGGCTTACCAGAGCAATTGTGTAGGCTGACAGAAGGGCTTTTAATAGTCAAAGACAAAAAATCTCGTTTCACATCTCTTATAAATTCTTTTTAGTTATAAAAGTAGGAAAAAAAAATTTTCATTTTAACTCCATCTTTAGATACAAATGTCTAAAATAAAATAAAAAATGATAATAAGATACATAGTGTTAACGTCAACATGAACTTAACTCAGTGGTAATTGATATATGTTTTTGACCAAGAGATCATGAATTCGAATTCACATCCTCATTTGTTGTACTAAAAAAGATAATATTATAGTTTATACATATTGATATATTTTATTCCTTTAATAATATATATAATATATTATATATACTTACTTGAAGCATGAAAAATGTTAACAATACACCTAATATAAATAAAATATATTTTATATAGGAGTGTAAGGAATCGACCCACCTAAAACATAGACCCGAGCAATCTATTTTACTGATTTCCATGAGATAGTTCCACTGCCAAAAGTAAACACATATCCGCTAGTGGAGCTCACTTCATCATTGTCTGTAACCCAATTTGCACCACAATATTCTTCTGGCATAGTAGAAAACTTGTTAAAATGCAAACAATAATCCATTGTACCCCTAAGATACCTTAACAATCGATGTAGAGCAGTCCAATGATCTTTACCAGGGTTATGAATGTATCTACTTAGTTTACTCACCGCATATGTAATATCAGGTCTAGTATAATTCATTAAAAACATAACACTACCTATGTTCTTTGCATATTCGGATTGAGATAAATTATCGCCATGATTCTTTTTAAGACTCATGCTAGCAAAGGTGTTCTTACAGGTAATTTATCAAAGTGATCAAATTTTTCTAGCACAATGTAGTGTGATTGACATAAGGAATACCCATTATCATTTTTCCTTATTTTTACACCAAGTATTATATTAGCCTCTCCTAAATCTTTCATTTCAAAATGTGAAGAAAAAAGTAACTTGGTCTCATTAATGATATTTAAGTTTGAACAAGAAATGAGCATGTCATCAACATACAAGCATATTATCACACAATCAGCTCCCAATAACTTTGAGTAAACACATGTATCAGAGCAACTTACTTTATAACTATTGTTTACCAAAGCGCCAATAAATTTTTTGTACCATTGTTTAGGAGCTTGTTTTAGGTTATAGAGAGATTTTTTAAGTTTGCAAACTTTATTTTCTTGGCTAGTAGCTAGAAAACCTTCAGGTCGTGTCATGTAGATCTCCTCTTCTAAATCACCATTCAGGAAAGCCGTTTTTACATCCATCTGATGTATTACTAAGCCTCGAATAGCAGCCAAAGCTATCAAAGATCTAATTGTAGCAATCTTGGTTACAAGAGAGTATGTATCGAAGTAATCAATACCATATTTTTGTGTGCAACCCACACCATTAGTCTAAACTCATATTTCTCCATTGTACCATCTGGTCTCATTTTTCTTTAAAGATTCATTTGCACCTAATAGATTTATTTCCTACAGGTAGGTCTACCAATTCTTAGGTTTGATTCATAACTATAGAGTCTAGTTCATTTTTAATTGCTTCGTTCCATAAGCTAGAATCTAAAGAATTTATAGCTTCTTGGTAGTTTTAAGATCTTTGTCTATCAAATACATGCAAGCCAACTGATCATCTATCTTGTTAAAGTTTTCTACCAGATAGGAAGTTAGGGAGTCAGGTCCAAAACTTTTACTAACCTTTTGCCTTTTACTTCTCCTAGGTTCAAAATCTATTGCATCATTAGATATAGGTTCAGGGTCTATCATATCAATAGAAGTGGAGGGCAACGACATGCATGCAGTTTTTGAAATACCACCAGATCCACCATCAATAATAATCATAGAAAAGATATTTTCAAAAAATACAGCATCTCTATATTCACATATTGATTTATCATTCAAGCTAATGAACCTATATGCAAAACTATTATGAGCGTAACCAATAAAAACACAATAAAATTTTTTAAATCCAATTGTAGGTTTTTTGAATGTTGGATATGCCACCTTTGCTAAGCATTTCCACACCTTCAAGTAGCTCAGGTTTGACGAATACTCTTTCTAGAGCTCGTATGATGTCTTATCCAGCTTTTTGTGAAGAGCCCGGTTAAGAATAAAACAAGCAGAAACTGCAGCTTCCCCTTACATATCATTAGATAAACCAGAACTTAATAGCATGAAATTTATCATGTCTTTTAAAGTTCTATTTTTCCGTTAAGCTATTTCGTTCTATTGAGGTGAATATGAAGCAGTAAATTCATGTAGAATTCCACTTGATTCACAAAAATCTCTAAGTGAATTATCACTATATTCACCACCCCTATCTGATCTTATCCTTTTTATCTTTCTGTCTAATTTGTTTTCTACTTCAACTTTGAATTTCAAAAACATACTACTAGCTTCATGTTTAGATTTTATGAGATATATTTTTGTATATCTAGAAAAAATCATCAACAAAAGAAATATAGTAATTTTTTCCACTACTGCTAGTTGTATTTTTGAAATTAGCTGAATCATAATAAATTAATTATAGGAGTTCAGTACACCTTGCAGTGACAGGTTTAAAAGATTTTTTTAGCAAACTTTGCTTCTACATAGATAGGACATTTTGTAGTTTTAAGCAAATCAGTAATATTAATTAAATTTAAAGTTCTAAGCCTTTTAATCGATGTAATATTTATATGCTCTAATCTACCATGCCACACATGAAGAGACTCAACAATATAAGCATAACTAGAATTAATTTCTTTTGAAGTAGTATTGAGAACAAACAAACCATCTATTAAATAGCCCTTACCAACAAAGTCACCATTTTTTGTGATAATAACCTTGTCGGCCTCAAACACAATCCTAAGTCTGACTCGATTCAGTAGACCTCCTGACACCAAATTCCTACGTAGGGAAGGAACATACAACACATCACTTAATGATAAAGTTTTGCGTGAGTTTCAAGAGAACCTTCCCTTTCCCAAGTACTCTAGTTGTGGCAGAGTTCCCCATAAAAGCACATTCACCATCAGCGGAGTCCTGAAAGTCATGGAAGAGGTCACAGTTCGAGCAGAATGTATGGACGCTCCTATGTCAAGAATCCAGTTGGATTTGTTCTCTACCAAATTTGCTTTCACAACCATAGCGGCAGTGATGTCGTCCGTCTCTGCAAGGTTGGCTTGTGGAGTAGCCTTTTGAACTTTCCTATCTTTCCTCTGAGTATACTGATAGTTGTGCCCGGGTTTTCCACAGCAGTAACATACTAGTTTGGATTTCTCGATTCTTCCACTAGTGTTTTTTGGTTGGAAACCTTTATTCTTTTTAGCTATATACCTTGCAATTTGCTTCGCTTTGTTCTTGAACCTATCTTTGGAAGCACCTAGAAAATTTAACTAAGTTAGCTTTAACAAAATTTAAGGATTGGGAAGAGATCTTATCCTTTAGCCTGTTGGCTTCCTCCGTGCCCACGTAACTGATAAGTTATTGTAGAGTCAGGTCCTTATTCTTATATTTCAGGTGTTTGCGATAATCACTCTCGGAAGGAGGGAATTTCTCGAGCAATGCATTGACCTGAAAAATCTCGCACATCTTCATGCCTTTAGACAGAAGATTTGCCACTAGGTTCTCGTACTCATGAACCTGATCCATCATCAGTTTGTCGTCTGACATTTGAAATTATAGCTATTTACCGGCAACGTACTTCCTGCCTGCATCGTCCCCACCATATGTAGACTCTAACGTGTCCTAAATGACCTTTGTAGATTTTTGGACTACAAAGAGATCAAAGAGAGGGTAGTTCATATGGTTGAGAAGATGCCCATGAACCGTTTTGTTATCTTTCTCAAATTTGTCAGCTTCGACGATAGCAGTAGTAGACTTCCCGGGATCAACAACAACAACTGAAATGGTGGCAGCAGCAATGACAGGCAAATCAGTGACGACTACAGTGATGGAAGCTGCAGTGGCAGCAACGGTAGCAGTGACGGTGGTAGTGGTGGCAACGGTAGCGACGGCGACGGCGACGAGCTGAGTAGTAGTGGGGATGTAATTGATCTCCAACTACTCAAGAAAATCAGTAACTTCTGTGACCATGAGCGGTAGCTAGATCCATAAAGTGGTTCCAATTTTGACAAGTCCACAGGACCTTCCCGATCGGATAGCAGCCATGGGTAGATGAGATTTTTGCTTTCAACTTGTTGGAAAAGAATGCAAAAATGGAACCGTATGCAAATAATTGTGTTGTGTCGTGGACAGGACCACTGCCTTAAAAGTAAAATCGACACGACCTTGGTGCTAAATCGTTGTATTGCCAGAATGCTTCCTAAGGTTAACACAACCTCCAACTCAGACGTGCACTCGTAAAAAAGGAGTGGAATCAAACTCCCTCAGAAAATTCTTAAAGAAAACATAAATTGAATAGAAAGAGAGAGAAGATAATGAGATGATGAAATAGTGGAGGGAAAAACTTAATTTATAGCGATGGATAGGTCCATAATAGAAATTTAATTTGTAAAAATAAAAACTTCAAAAAATTTAAGGCTTTCCATTTGTCCCTTGACTACCACAAATCTCTCCATCCTTGCTAACTATCATATTTATCCTTCCGACTCAGGTTGTTCATGATGTTGAGCGGATTCTGCGTTCTTTCCTATGGAAGAGGCGTGAGAGTGAGCGATCGGGGACTAAGGTGGCTTGGTCTGATGTGTGTATTCCTTTGCGGAAGGGTGGTTTGGGTGTGCGTCACCTGGAATCTTGGAATTCTGCAACTATAATGAAGCTGATCTGGCTTTTCTAGCTCTCTTTGAGTAGCTTGGGAGGAGGCTTATATTTTTTGGGGATTGTATTTGGACTGTTCCTGCTTCCCCTTCGCTCTCTTGATGTTGGCGAGATATTCTTTCTGTATGGGATGTTTTTCGGCCTCTGGTTCAGTTTGCTATTGGAGATGGTAAGCGTTGTTTTGTGTGGCATGATGTTTGGCTTTCGGGGCGTCTAATTTATCCGAGGTTTGGTGATCAGATTATCTATGATGTTGCAAGCTCATCCAGGCGAAGGTTGAAAAATAAGATAAACACATAATGTTTATTTTTGTAACACAATTAATACCAAAAAAAAAAAAGTTCTACCTCAATAGAAACTCATACGGTTGACATCTCTCTTCTTTACCCTCCGCCACTCCCCACCCCACTTACAGCATTGTCAACCACCTTGTTGTTCCACCATTGTATCCCTTGCTCCCTTGGTCATTTTCATCCACTCCCTACCCCACTTACAACTATGTCACCTCCACAGTTGTCTCCCTTGCTTAATTCCGTCCATTCCTCGCCCAATTCCCGTCCATTTCTATTGTCTCCCTCACGATACCCATTGATCGTGTCTCACTTTGTGTGCTGTCCTCTTTGAGTTATGGTATGTTATTTTCAAATATATATTTAAGAGTGAGATAGATGGTTTCTAAAATCTAGGAGAGGAAATATAGGAAAGAGAGATAATATAATAACAAACAGATTTGAGAATCTTTGTCAAAATCAAATCTGTAAAATAGTTGGAAAAATTGGAATGGATATTTTTTATTAACAAAAACTATTTGACCATGTTTCAAAACCAAGTGATAAATAGGGAACCTACTATCATAATCTTTTTATAATTTTTCTTCACACCTTGGTTTCTAGACTTTAAGTGGTATCTCTGTTGGGCCCATAACTATGGCTTCGGGCTTGAGGCTTGTCAAGCCCAAATGGGACATAATTCTTCAAAAGTTAAAGTTGGTCTATCGGTAGAAATAGATGATACTACAAGACCTACGCCCTTGCCAATGAAACTATCCCTTGGAGGCGAGGTAAGTTATATTATAGTGTAAATATATTAAAAACGAAGTAAAGAAAATCAACGCAACAAACCAACCTAACAAAAAAATTACTAAATTCAAAATTTTGAAAAAAAATCAAAACAATAAACCTTAAATTAAAAAAATCTAAAATCAGTTGGAAAATAAAAAAGAAAGATCACACTTAATAATATGTAAATATAATATTGAAATAACGTCCAAAATTTCTTTAGAAGTCTTAAGAAAATCTAAAATTAACCAATAAAATCTATGATTGAAAAATGAACAAAAGAAAAAGTGTGTGAAAAAAAACATAGAATATGAAAATATACATAAAAAGAAGGGAAATTGCAGTGGGGAGCAAAAATCTTTTACGTATTTGAAAATATGTTACCTGTTTTAAATTTTCAAATACAACAAAAATTTTCACATATATCAGTTGTATATCAGATACTCATATCAGTAGTATATCAGATGTATATTACATAGATATTGCAAGTATATTAGACACTCATATCAGTAGTATATTATACACATATATCAGTAGTAAGATATATTACAGATATATATAATTTGGGTAAAGTTGTCATTCTAAAATTGGACCTCCGTTTTTTCTAAAAAGTGCTATATTTGAAAAAACTAAATATAATTACTATTTTGCTAATTTTACTAAATGCTTTTGACATATTTGCAACTATCCCTGAATAGAAAAGAGGAATAAAAATCATGTCTAAATTTAGGGGGAAAAAAAGACCAAAAATCCTCTAGCTCACCAACAAACATATGAACAGAAAGTACAATAGATTAATTCCCTAAACATCCTCCTCAAATTGATGGATCAGTTTGGAAGATAACAAGCACAAAATATCCACAGACAATGGCTTAGTAAACAAATCGACCTTACTAAACTCTTGCATCCTTACACTTTCTCAGGAACAAAATGAAAATCAATCTCATTACACTTTCTCAGGAACAAAATGAAAATCAATCTCAATGTATTTTATTTGAGCATGAGCATAAATCCCAGGATTCATGACAAGGAAAGATTAGAGAACTTATTGGCACAATAAAGTAGGCACCAAAGACAAATAGAGATCGATTCTTTCTTGTTACTCCAGCTAGTCACTATTGTTCCAGTAAAAACTTGCTACACAGTAAAAATATCTAAATCAGCAATTGCAATCATGAAATAGTTTCTATAGAAGCAATTACCCCAAGTCAGTGAGTAATTAGCTATGGGGTTTTTGGTATGATATTTATCAATGGGCAAAAGTTTCTTCATTCGATCCACACCAATTTACAAATAACAATTTTCAAAGATCTTATATTCATAATCTTACAGAGAAGCTTTATACATACAATCACTTACAACTGGCTACGGTTAACTATATATAATCAATCACTCAGCTGGCTGCTGATGTACTAAAGAATCAGCAGGCTGGGTGGGATCCAACCCAGGAAAAGGAGAAAAAAATAAAATAAAATAAACCTACAACTTTGCTGGGCCTCCCAAATATAGGACCCCTGGATCTTCTTTACAGGCAAAAGCACTTGTATTAAGGATAGGACATGGGTGGTTGCTTCATCCCACATAGGCATTCTCCTTGGAGTCTTGGGCAGACTTTATTCTAGTTGAAGGAGGAGGAAGAGGAATAGGAAGAGGCAGTTGCTCCAACTCCGAACGCGATGGTTCTGATTCTATTTTAACTCCGCTCAAGGGGGCAGGGACCAGGACGGTGCCGGGGACCTCTTCTGCTGGCTTAGGTGTGTAGCTGAAAGAGAGTTCTTTGTTAACGGCAAGTGCCACAAGTTCTTTCTCCTCCAACCCTTTGGTGGGACCAATGCTGCAGCGATCGGTGTTGTGCTTGGCTAATGCATCCTTAAATTTCTTGATCTGTGATATTCAGACCAATTCTTTGTCAATCAACCGTTGGAGGAACAAGTGTATCATCAGAGACAAAACAAAAATTTGATACTTATGAGGCAGATGAAACCACAAGACTGATCTACGCCAAACAAAAAAAAAACATTTCTAATACAGTTCGAACGACAAATTGAAACAGATAAATGACAGGCAACTTCACCAAAAGGACAAAGATACTACATCCTAATCTATTAGTACCAAAAGCAACTTCTAGTTAAGAGACTGAATTGAGGAAAAACCCAAAGCATTTAGGAAGAGCACGCTTCTTCATTCTCACTCAAATATTATGATGATATTAAAACGGCAGGACACACCCAAGTTCCAACCTATTCAAAGATTCTTACCGTCACATTAGTACAGCTGAAGCTGCAAAGACGACCATGAGCACCTCTGTAAAAGCGAAAAAAGGGCAGCACATGGACACCAAGACTGTAACACATGGATTTGTGCTCTTCATAGTTCACTTGCAAAAATTGAACATCCGGATTCATCTCAGCAAATTGGCATATCTGCATATCACATGCAAGCTTTTAGGACTAGGAAAACTTGGAAAACCATTTTTCTGGACTACAAAGAATGAGGGTGACCTTCGGGTGAAGAGCTTTGCAGCCACCACAACCAGGGGAGAAGAAATCTACGATAACAAGCTTATCCCCAGCATTTAAAAGAGATTCCACAAGGTCGTGTGCACCAGTCACCTCTTTCATATTAGGTTGTAACCCTTTTTCCCACCATTTCTGAGCTTTCGGAATCCGCAAGCCACTCTATTAAATAGCAACAAAAGGGTTTATAAACAAAATGGACAATAGATTCTTTACATAATTAAGTGGTAACCAAGAAAGAACACAAAAAATAACAAAAGTAGATTCTTCCATATCTGAAATATCAATTTAGGTGAACGGAAATTCAGAAGTACAAAATCCAGAAAAGTAAGAGGACAGAAAACAGAGTTCTGTCCACAATCACCCAGATCACAACAAGAAGATATAGTTGAGTTTCACAATCACAATCCAATAAAGATAAAAACACAGAGAAGCTAATAACAGTCGAGAGATAAATATCTATCTGGGTTCACAAAGATTAAAGCAAAGGACAGATACCTTAGGTTCTAACAATAAGTAAACACAAAAAACAAATCACGAAGAAATTTAACCTAGAGGAAACATATAAATTGACAGTAGAAGCCGTATATTGCAAAATAAAAAACCCTATTATCAGAAGAAGGGTGAAAATACAAGGGCTTTGAAATTAAAATTAGGGACAGCGGTACCAACATGGGATGTCGTCGAAAATCGCGCAGGAGAAACATAGCTCTCGGAGAGGGCGCCCTTGGCTTCTCGAAAATCGATTCCTCTGCCATAGGAGTCGCCGCTCGAAAAGGGCCGCGAGGTGGACGGTAATTTCACAAAGAGCCGCTGCCAATTCAAGGAACGCGAAGAAGAAGAAGAAGCGGCGACGGATTTAAGGCAGCAAACAGGAGGGGGAAGATGACGAGAAGAAGAATAGGAACGAGAAGGGGGAGGAAAATTGGTCTTGCTGAGAGCATCGGCCATTAAAATCGACGATTATTCGCTTGAAATCGGTCCGATTGAAGTGGGAATCGAATCTGGAGGGGCGCGATGATCGGGATTGGGATCGAGAGGGGGGGCGCTGTCATGAATCGAAGAAGAAGAAAAGGGGGAAAAGGGGGGAGAGAAGTTTCTAGGCGAAGACTTGGATAAGGGAAGATGAAGATCGCGTAATTTTCGAGTTTTGTGGATATAAAAAGGTGAAAGTGCAGAGCAGAACACGGAGCCTTCGGCACACGTGGCGCCACCAGGACAGAGACTGAAATGGATATTATTTTGTCTAATTTCATTATGGATAAAAAAATAGATAACATTCAAACTATCTTTCCTTTTTTTTTCCCTACCTAATTGGGCAGACGACTATTTTGTCCAATTTAATGTTTTACTAGGATGGGGAGAGAGAGAGAGCGATGAGGGAGACTTTTTTTTTTTTTTTTTTTTTTGGGTTTAAATTTTAGGATTACAATTCAAATATTATGTGTAAATTACCCCAAGTTCAAAGGAGGATTCTAATTCATATATTTTGACGTATTAAATCTATATTTGAAATAAAGAAAAATTATCGAAACTTTATATTAAAAGAGATCCATTAAATTTAAAGGATGTTTCTAATATTTTGACTTATCAAATCTATATTTGAAATGACTTCATTAAGAAAAATTATCGAAGAAAGTTTTATATTAAAAGAGATCCATCTTATTTTGTGGAGATCGAACTCACAAACTCTTGATTGGAGATATATATTAATTATGACTGAGCTATGTTTGCTTTGATAAAAAAATATTCATCTTCATTATATTAATTAGAAACCATTTGAGAGGAAAGATAAGAAAACCAGCCTAAAGAATAATCTCTCTAACTATAAATGAGAGAATTTTACGTGCAATGTGATTTAGAAATTAGAATCTCACCCTCGAAATCTAACGAGGTTTAGGAATAATTTTTTGAACACAAACTTCTACATTTAGTTTTGCACTTCTCCACACGACATGGAACATCTATATTTATCTCAAGAGCACCATGATCCAGAGCTGTATTAATCTTGAACAACCATTCCTCTAAAAGAAATTCTAAATTGAGACTAATTCACCCCCAGCTAACTCCCTATGAATAATTTCTGATCCAAAACGGTAATTCGTCTCCACATCAGCAACTTCATCTTCTAGGTATGTTGATTTTTTTTTTTTTGACATAAAGGAACTAAACAGGCTAAAAATAAATATTCAAGTGGCACACCCAGGAAGTTGGGTAATCCCATGCCAAATAGAAACCCCCATTGCCGAAGCCCGACGAGCAACCATGTGAGCCAAAGAATTTGCTTCCCTTTTGATGAAAGTGATAGAGACCACCGATTTTTTCACCATGAGGGATTTAATTTAATCAACAATGCAATAAATTTCAGTGATATCTGCGTCGGCGTGTTCAACAACTTCTCCATCTCCAACGAATCCGTCTCCAGATAAATCTCTTTATGGTCTTCATTACTGATGCTTCTTAATCCCTCCAAAATCGCCAAGGCTTCTAAGAACTTGATGCTTTTCTGTTCCCTAACAGAGGCATTGCCGACGAGGACACTTCTCCAACCCAATCTCGAATCACCCATCCAATCCCACCCCGATTTTGGTCGTCAAACCAGGATGCATCAGAGTTCATTTTCCAGATATTTAAAGGGGGGGACCAGATTTCACGAACTTGTGCTTGAATTGACGTTGTTGCTGGGTCCGGGCTATGCCTTATCATGCAATTAGAATTTGAGCACAAGTTGTTGTCCCTTTTGTGATTATGAGTAGAAATTTCCTGGATATGGATTTGCTTGTCAATGTGAAGTGCCAAAATTTGCTGGTTGGGATCCTCGCCTCCAAACACCACCTTGTTTCGAAAAGTCCATATTTGCCACACCATGAAAATTGTTTTGTTAATCACTTCTTGTGTAGAATGAATCACAATCCAGTCCCAATAATCTCTGCCTGTTTGCATCAACCTGTCACCAAAAACAGAGCCAAAATCACAATCCACAAAAAAATTCCATAAAGGTTTCGTAACCTTACACTCCCAACAAAGGTGCTTGGCCGTCTCTTCATATTTCCTGCACAGAGGACACAAAAAGTCAGGGCGAATACCTTTTTTAAACAAATTAACATTTGTAGGTAAAATATCAGTCAAGAGTTTCCAGCAACAAATCTTTGCTTTTGGGGTGACTTTAGATTTCCATAAACAATTCCAAGTGCGCCTCTGTAAGTCATTGTTAGAGGAGGTTGCCTCTTCTCTCATTTGGTCAGCAGTGTCTAAATAGTAGGCACTTTTTACAGAGAAAAAGTCTTTTTTATCTGGAACCCAAATAACTTCGTCTTCCACGTCCCTCCTTGGAATAGGAATATTGATAATAAGATTAGCTTCGGAGTCTATGAAATTGGCTCGAATCGTTTGTTCGTTCCAAAACCCTCTAAATATCATGATTGAAGCCATATTGTTTTCTTTCATGTGACGTGGGCAAGATAAGAGATTATAGCAACCATTTCTTGGGAGCCAAGGGTCTACACCAAGAGAGACCGAATGGTCGTTGCCTATCCGCCAACGAAAGCCTTTCGCAAAGAGCTCTCGTCCCCATAGAATACTTTGCCAAGTATAGGAGGGATTATTTCCAAGCTTTGCTTTTATAAATAACAAGCTATTCTAATTTTTCATAATCCTCCAACTTTGCTTAGCAAGCATAGCTTGGTTAAAAGCTGGCAACTCTTTGAATCCCATACTACCTTCGCTTTTAGGGATACATAGTTTCTTCCAGCTTTGCCAATGAATTTTCCTTCGATCCTGAGATGAGCCCCACCAGAACTTAGCATAAAGGCCATTAATCTCATTACAAAGGTTGGAAGGGAGCTTAAATCAACTCATCGTATAATTAGGGATTGCTTGAGCAACTGCTTTAATGAGAATCTCTTTTCCTCCTGCCGAAAAAAACTTTCCTTTCCACCCGTGCAATACTTTCCAAACTCTATCCTTGATATAGTTGAGGACTCCGCATTTATGTCTAGAGAGCTGGGAGGGTAGATCGAGATAATGCCCCAATTGACTGGTATAGGACACATTGAGTTTCTCCTTAACAAGGTCGATTAACGCGGTCTTGGTATTCTTGCTAACCATAAACTAAGACTTCTCATAATTAATAGTTTATCCTGAAGCACGTTCATATACATTGAGAATTCGCTTTATTGCTTGGCAATCCGACCCTGTTGCTTTAAAGAACATCAGACTATCATCTGCAAAAAAAAAGATGAGTTAAGGTGGGACAATGTTTATTGATTCTAAAACCCGTGAAGTAGTGTTTCTTCTCTTCCCAGTTGAGAAGAGTAGATAAACCCTCTGCACATAAAAGAAAAAGATAAGGGGATAGAGGATCTCCCTCTCGCAGTCCTCGTCTGGGTCGAAAGCTTTGGCCAGGCTCCCCATTAATAAGGACAAAGAAATTAACGGACTCCACACAGCCCATGATTAAAGAGATCCATCACTTAGCGAACTCCAAAGTAGCCATAATACTCCTCAAATACTTCCATTCCACTCTATCGTAGGCTTTAGACATATCGAGCTTTAAGGTGACATAGTCGTCCTTTCCCTGTCTTTTGTTGTTCAAAGAATGGATGCACTCAAAACCCACCACTGCGTTGTCTGTGATCAGCCTACCATTTACAAAAGCTGATTGAGTCGGCGAAATAATCCCATCTAAAACTTTTTTTCATTCTATTGGCCAGAGTTTTAGCAATCAACTTATAAACAACATTGCAAAGACTAATGGGTCTGAAATCCTTCATAGTCTTCGGATCCTTGACTTTAGGAATAAGGACTATATAGGTTTTGTTCAAATGATCAATCGATCTCCTCTCATTGAGGTAATTAAGACAAATTCTGATCGTGTCCTCTCCCACAATGTCCCAAAACTTATGGTAGAAAATAGCTTGAACCCCATCAGGGCCGGAGGCCTTTGTTGGATGCATGTCTTTTAACGCTAATTGATCCCCTCTCATTGAGGTATGTTGAATTTTTGTTACAAATGTGTTGAAGAATTACATTTTTGTTACGTTTTGTTTTGATTTCTTACATTAATTCATGTTAATTCTCAATGAATTCTTAGTTAAGGAGTTGCGGATCTTTACGGCTATATATAGTTACTAGAACCTTTATTTGTTGAATGCTCAATGTTTCCTCTCCCTCCCCAAGAATTCTCATTCTTTTTTCTCTTTTTATTTGCGAGGATTACATTGAGAGCATCTGTCTAAAGAACTTGAAGTACACCCTAGACTATGTACTGCATTGTACGAGATATCCATCTACTGAAAGGATTTAGTGATGCTAACTGAATCTCTAATAGTATGAAGTCTAAATCAATCGGTGGGTATATACATAGCTTAGGCAGAGCAGTTGTGACATGGAAATCCTCAAAACATACATGCATAAGACGATCTACTATGGAATCAAAGTTTATAGCTCTCAATAAAGTTGGAGAAGAACCATAATGACTTCAAATTGTTTTTTGAAGATATTTCATTATGGCCAAAGCCAATAAGTATCATATATACTTATTGTGATAGCTTAAGGCCCGTTTGGTAATGTTATCGTTTCTTGTTTCTTGTTTCCAATTTTTTTAAAGAAATCTAAGTATTTTGCAACTAACTATGTAATTTATGGTTTCTCCTTTTTTGGAACATACTTAAAATTGTATAGAAATTTTAGAAACAACAAAAACTAGATTCTTATTCTTGTTCCCATTTCCAACTTGTTTCAAAACATAAATAAAATGATTGTTTAATCGTCTTCATGGATGTTGGGGTCATGTGTTGCGTTCTCACAACTGTGCTAACAACACATGCAAGTATACACGAAATTGTCGATTGTAGTACGAAACGAGGTCGAATCCACAGAGACTTTGGATAATATTTTAAACGATACTCGCAGATACCAAAAGTGTAAAGACAAAGAAATATAGGTGTTGTGTCGGAACTAAAAAAATATAAGAAATAAACAGTAAAAATCTCAGTAGCAGACACACTTCGTAGAGCTGATAATAAGAAGAAGAAACAGCACATAATGCGAAAAGGGAAGGTTAACATATATGGAAAAGTGGGGGAGATTCAACATGCGTTCACAAACCTCTCAACCTACCCTCTAGCTCACAAATATTCATTAATGCCCAACTCGACTTGGTTCCCTTCCGAGACACCCAAATATGGATACCCACAACTCCCGTTGCTAAGTTTCTAAGCAATAAAAACAAGTTCTAGGCATGATTAAAGGACCCCATCGTTGAGAATCCACAAATACTATAGAAAAGTATTAATCACTAATGAAGCAAGTCAGCAAACCGTAAGCCCTCCCGGGTCAATATAGAAGCTAGCATACAGAATAAAGCGGCCAACAATGCTCAATAAGATATAAGAAATAAACACAGCTTCATTAAAAAACGAATATAGCAGCTAGAGATTCAGTTTCATAACAGTTACAACATATGAATCTCCACCGAAATGGAGTTTTAGCTCATGAATAAAGAAGAAAATACAATGGGTAAAAGAAGAAGACAACCCATCTTAGGGAAATAGCAGAAAAACCGAAGAAGAAGAAGATGACATCTCAAAACTACAGTAGAATATCCCTTCTGTCGTCAGCTTTCTGCCCCCGAAAATGGAGAGAGTCCTCCTCCTTGTCATTTCAGCTCTAAAAAACGTGCTTCTATTGGGATCTGTGTGTGGCGGCTAGGGTTAAATATCCCTTTTATATGGGGTTCCGTTTTTAGGGCATCTAGCTGAAATTTGTACGGACACGGTAAATCTCATGTCTGGGCTGTTACTACGCAGTGAATCCATGCTCCAGTTCTGTTCCACTCCTGTTCTGTCTTGAAAATGCCTTGCTCACTCTTTTCTAGATTTAGCACTCTCTTTATGTTTAGTCTTCTGCTTCCAAACCTGTGCAGTTACACCAGAAATAAGAGTAATTAGTGCAATATTTAGCTAAAGCATTCAAGACTTGTGGCTTTTAGCTTGGATTCCATTTTATAATCTAAGAACCAAAACCAACACAGTTTGACATTTCTTTGCATAAAATCACCCAAATAAACACTATAATGACTTTCTTTTGGAGAGTTATCATCATGCAATTCATTTTTCTTTATTAAAAATGAGAAACATAAACAAGATACATAAACGTTACCAAACGAGCCTTTAGCGATCACAATAAGTCCTAAGAATAATTTTTACAATGGGAACTCGCAACATATTAAGATGCAAGAAAATTCAATAAGATAATTTATTTCTAATGGAATAACTTCCATTTCATGATGTCGAAATAGAATGTTGTAGATCCCTTCACAAAATAATTGTTAAGAGAGAAAGTTGAATATACATAGAAGGAAATGGGGCCAAAGCCTATGAAATAAATTTTCCAGTGGTCACTTAATCTAGTTGATTGGGATCCCAAGATCTAGGTTTAATAGGCTAATCGGTTAATAATTCATAATTGACGCACTAAGAAACTTATGTTTTCTATATAAGGTTTATTTGTAGGGATCTTTAATAATATAGGTCACACATGTAATAGTTTAATATGTTTTTATTATTTAATTAAATCAAGGAATTAAGTGATCTAATTATTTATAAGGTATAGAGAAGTAATTATAAATTGACCATGATAAAATGTATACATACCATAAATTAGAAATATTAAAACATTTTTAACGACCATTAACTTTTGGTTGGTTACAAAGGGATGATGGTCCCCAAGTCAATTAGATAATGTTCACGTTCCTTTTTCTTCTCATCTCTTCAGAGAGAAAATTCCTTCTTATACGTGCATGCAATTTTTTTTAATTTCTTAGAATCGTTGTCATGTAGCTTACGTTGTGGATCTCTATAACGGGGACTGGTTGCCTGCATTGAGCAACACGGTGCCCAGCACATGGCTTGAACTTAAGACCTCAGAAGAGGTAATACCCATGAGACCAAGAACCTTGCCACTTCGTTATCCCCCAGAGGACTTAATACGTGCATACAAATTAGAAACTACGAAAAAAAAACAAAAAAAAATCGTGATCTATCTAAACTTGGAAAATCAAACCTATCAATCAGTTTTCAACTACGGAATCAAGTGAGTTTCTGCTTTTTCAGATTTAATTATCTTGAATTCGACTTGGAAAATCAATCTCTTATTTTAAAATTTTGGGTTTTAATTTTTCCAACAAGTTTTGTTTTTGGTCAGTTGTGGGTTTCTGATCTTCCTCAACCATGCAACTTGGACCTAATAAGGACAATTCTCTCACGAGAATAAGAGGCTCAAGTAGCATATATAATATATTAAGAACTATAATCACTTAATAGTTGTAGGGTTTCCTAAAATATCCAAGACTTAATGAGTTGTTTTTACTCAGTAGGCCACATTACTACTTGAGAAGTTATGAACCTGTTGATGCTGGAAATTTGGCCTCTTTGATTCTCGCCAAATGTCCACCAAGCTCGATAATCATGGGATCGGATACCTGCAAAAGCGAACAACCCTAACCCAGTGTGACTTGGCTCCGATGCTTAAGTTAGCGCTGAGAGAATTACTAAGTGAAGTACTTGGGGTTTATTTGCTTACCTTAGGGTTGGGCAACATAGTCTATTTACAGTCTTTCTGAACGATCTAAAACCTTCTAAATGAGTCATAGTTCCATGTTACGCAGGCCCAACACACAGTAGATAGCAGGGGTTGGATCTGAACCTTGCTCGGCTCGGCTCGGTTCGGTTTCACCGGTCCGCCTTGTCGAGCCTCTTCTGCTCATTGAATTGTTGTTTTTCCATCTCATAACAGTTGCCCCTACTCTCAAGGCGGTGCATTGTTGGTTTTTACCTCCTTGAGAGTATGTTTGTGGAGGTGTTTGTGAAAATACTATCATTGTTGATTCCTACTTTAAGCCATGCACAGAAGCCCGTGCATGATTTTGCCCTATCTACCTTTGAATGGTTAGATCTCAGTCAGTCCCATGTTTGAGGTAACCCCCTACTCAGTTGCCGAGCCGAGCAACACTGGGACCTGTGAAAGCTTTGTTGTATCAACTTGAGATTTCTCATGGTAGTTTGGCTCGTGACCAACCTCGGCTGCCGAGGCAGTTGATGTTGTCATGACTGGTTTAGACTTTTGCTTTGGGAGTGCCTGCCGCCTGTTGCTACCACAGAATCATAAAATAGCATAGTTTATATGCGCATGGGTTGTTTTACCTTTCAACAGTGTTGATTATGCCACGATTTCTAACCCCCAAAGCTTTTACCATAGACTTTTTGCATCCAGTTTTGGATTTAAAATGCTTGGTTTTTGCTACTGGTTTTGCACCCTGGGCTTGTCGACATCTTCTCATGAATTGGAAGTTTTTCCAATTTTCATGGTCACAATCAAGTCTCTTGGGCCTGGTTTTACACTCGTCTGGTTTTAACCATTTACTTTTGGTCTTGAGATCTAATTTTAGTAGAAGTAGTGTCGACATCTTCAGATTTTCAACTTGTTTGGTTTTTTGCCAAATAGTTTCATATTCTGTATTTCTATTTCTCTGCTTTAGTTTTGACCATGCTAGGCCTTTATTGATTGGATCTTTGCTCGGGAAAGTCGTGTTCTATGCCCCCATACTATTGTCGTAGTTGGCTGTAGTCAAGTTTCTTGGGCTCTACTATACGGTTAGTTTTAACCATTAAATTTTAACCTTGGGATCTAACTTTTAGATGGGTCAGCGGTACCATCATTGAGTTTCTAACTTGTTTGGTTTTTGCTCATGGTTTTATACCCTAGGGTTTACCCTTGGGTTTCTAACCTATTTGGCTTTCACCAATGGTTTTATTAGGGGTGAGCAAACGAACCAGAAAAACCGATCCGACCGACTAAAACTGACGTTGGTCGGTCGATTTAACGGACGAATCTACAGGTGTCGGCTTTTCACTGTGAAAAACCGACAAGTCGGTCGGTCGACTCTTCCAATATCACAGGAACCGACCGACCGACCGACTTTTGAAAAAAAAAAGAGAAAAAATCTAAAATTTCTTCACGAGAGAGAGCTACGAGAGCGGAAAAAGAGGATAAATGATAACTGAGTGAAAAAAAGAAAGAAGTAAAGAGGAGAAAAGAGAGAGAGAACGTAGGAGAACAAAAAAAGAGACCGAAAAAAGAGAGGGAGAAAGAAGTTGAAAAGAAAGAGAACAAAAAAGGATGGCTAATAGAGAGCCACATACATGATAAAATGTAAAATTAAAAGTTATGTTTCACGTGATTCACGTGAGTTTTATATATATATATATATATTTTATATAATTTTATTTATTATTATTATATTTTACTTTTTTACCATTTTTTCTTCCCACCTACGTGCCTTTTCAATAGCCCTTCATTCTTATCCTATTTTTTCAATTTCTCTCTCTTTCTTATCCCATGACCCATTCCTTATTTTCTTTTTTTTTTCTCTCTCCTTCTTTCTACTCTTTCTTCTTCCATGTCTTCCTCTCCACTCTTTCTTCTCTTTCTTTCTTCTTCCATGTCTTCCTCTCCACTCCCTCTCTACCCTTTCTTCTCTTTCTTCCTTCATTAGATCCCCCTGTATTTCAGTCACAAAACCACTCATTTAGAATCGTTTTAGTTTCGAATTTAGTACATTCTAGAAACCGATCAAACCGATCGATCGAACAGTTGGTTAAATGGTCCGTTTGTATAGAGATGGAAAATAGAAAGTTTCCGATTGACCGAAACCAACTAAGTTGATTTTCAGCAACCGACCCCGACCGATCGATGCTCACCCCTAGGTTTTATGCCTTGAGTTTAGTCGGAACCCTTGGGTTTCTAACCTGTTCGGCTTCTGCCAGTTTTTTACCCTGAGTTTAATCAATATCCTTGGGTTTCTAACCTATTTTAGCTTTTGCCCAATGGTTTTATACCCTATGTTTCTTTGATTGGTTTGGCTTGCCAGCTTTCTACTTCAACCTTGCTTGGGCCTGTACGCGTGCCATTTTCAACACCTTTGGGATTCTTTTCCCTGATTGCACTGACTGGCTTCTAGTTTATCGACCTGCTTCTAGGTCTATCCCAATTCGAGTTCATTAATCATTGTTACTCACCTAGCCCCCACTTGAGGAGGTTTTGTTTAAGGTATCAAACGAAGATTTTCTCAAGTACTTCAAGCCTCGTCGTTTTCTTTTATGTCGCTTTCTTCTATCTGCTCGTGTCAACTAGGTGACTTCTCCTTGCCCAGCACAATTTCTGGAGACCAGATTGACTTTTTTAGGTAGCTCCTGCTGCTACGTACTCCTGACTTTTGCTATCGTGCAGTTATCAGATCTGGTCGGTGGAAGAGACCTCATCGGCAGAAGATGCCAAGTCGGCAGAAAATGCCAAGTCGGTGGAATATGCCTAGTCGGCAGAATAGGCTTGGTCGGCGAAATAGGCCTGGTCGGCAGAATAGCCTTGATCGACAGAATAGGCCTGGTCGGCGGAAGACACTTAGTCAACAGTAGAGACCTAGTCGGCAGACACTTGCTCGGCCGAGACCTACTCATGCCTTGGACTTGGTCATGCCTTAGTTCCTGCCATGCCCTAGAGTCTGGTCATGTCTTGAATTGGGTCATGACCAGTTATGTAGTTCATTTGTCAGGTCTTTGCAGTAGCTTTGTCCTTCCGTGGACCTCGAACGAGTCTAGGCTGCCTTTTCTTTTTATTGTTCGAGTTTTTCAAAAATCGGGGTTGTATTCTTGATACATTCTCTTGACTTTCTGCAGCAGCCTGTTTGTGTTTTGGATGCCTTAGAACTTCATCAAGTTGCTTTATCCATTATGAGATTTGTTGATCGTTTCTCCCGGAACCTATTTTGGAATCTGCAGATTCACCTCATCCATGATCTGTCCTGGAACTTGTCGATTTGCTTGCTCTAGACCTCATTAGGTCTAAGTAGTTCTTCTTCTTCTTCTTCTGATGTGTTGACTTATCTTACCTAGGATATGTCCTAGAATTTATTGGTTGGTTCATTCTAGGTCTTGCCCCATAACTTGTTGATTTGCTTTTTCATTGGCTATCTCATTGTCGAGCAGGATTTCTCAAGACTTGGTCAACTTTCTAGGTAGCTTCTACTGTTGTGAGCTGCTGACTTCTAATGTCGTACAGTTATCGAATCTGATTGGCAGAAGAGACCTGGTCGGTAGGGGAGACCTGGTCGATGAAAGAGACCTGGTTAGCAGAAGATCAGGTCATGACCTTGGATCTAGTCATGCCTTGGATCTGGTCACGACTAGTTATGTAATTTGAAAGTCGGGTCTAATTTTGTATTCCCTTAGTAGCCTCCTACTCTCAAAATAGAAGACAATAAGCATAGGTAAAATGCTAGACTTCTATATTGAGAGTACTTGTTGTTTGATTTTTGAAGATTTTGTTTTTCATAGGCTAACCGATGGAATATCCTCCATAGTTAATATCTTTTGTCGTAACTAGCTTTTAATAACTCTTCTACTTGCTCGGCCACGATCTCATTCCTAGCGGCATTGAGTCGATGCACCATGATTTTTCGATCGATTCCTGGCATATTCTTCATGTGATCATGCAAATACATCGGCGTTGCTTCTGAGAAAATTAGTGAGATTAGCTCTTTCCTCAGCCCCCAACTTAGTTCCAATATTGATTCCTCGCTCTTCAGACGTTAGAGGGATCGATTCTTATTCTTCAGCAGGCTTTCCTCTATTTGAGGTGGGTGATCCATGCGAAGATCGAAGCTCGGGTCAGCCTTTTCGTCATTATTGATTGAGTCGTTATCTACCGGGAGCACAACACTAGTTGCATGATCTAATCTCACGGTATGAGACGTTATCATCCCTTTAGCAGTTAAGAGGTCGTCCATCGGAGATGTCGGACTATTGGTGTGACTTCTCACTTCACCACCAATGTCTTGTCGCTCACTTTGGATTATCTGATTAGGGCTCTGAGCATGTTGTTCTTTTTGCCCTAAGACTTATGGTTTCGTCTCATTTGGAATTTCCTCGGGTAAGACTCATTCTCGGTTCATCCTTTTCTTCGGATGGGTCGACTTATCTCCTCCAAGATCTGTCCTGGACTTGTTGCTTCGTTTGTTCTGGGTCTCACCATAGAACTTGTCGACTTGCTTTATCTTGAGATCTCCTCGGATTTGAGCAATTCTCGGTCAATTCGTCGTCAATCATCTTGACCAGTCCCTCTATATGTTATAGAACTTGTCGATCATTCTCTCTAGGAGTTTGTTCGACAATCTGCCAGCTCGTCTCGCCTTCAATTCATCTTAGCAAGGGGTCATCCAGGTTTCAACTTCCTCTTCGTAGGGCAATTCTCATCAGAGCGTCGTGGACTTTTCTCCATATTCATGTTGCTGGATCGTATGGTTTGTATCGTTCCCACAGACGGAGCCAATTGTTGATACTGGAAATTTGGCCTCCTTGGTTCTAGCCAAATGTGCACCAAGCTCGATAATCACGGGACCGGATACCTGCAAAACCGAACATTCCTAACCCGGTGTGACTTCAGTCACACTGGCTCCGATGCTTAAGTTAGTGATGGGAGAATTACTAAGTGAAGTACTTAGGGTTTATTTGCTTACCTTAGGGTTGGGCAACATAGTTTAGTTACAGTTGTTTTGAAAGATCCAGAACCTTTTAAATGAACTCTAATTCCATGTTAAGCAAGCCCAATACACTGTAGATAACATAGGAGGAGGGATGTCGAGCTTGGCAATGGGCTGAGCCCTACTCGACGTCGAGCAGGGATCGGATCCAAGCCCTGCTCGGCTCGGTTCAGTTTTGTCGGTCCGCCTTGTCGAGCCTCTTTTACTCATTGAATTGTTGTTTTTCCATCTCATAACAGAACCCATAATCAAAACAACTCAAAATGCTAATTAAATAGTTCAAATATAATTTGTTACTCACATGTGAATTAGTTTTTAAATTTAATTCCAACATTGATGTGTCACTTCATCCAAAATCATGCATCAATTGTTGATGACTCTGGAGGAGACTTTGATCATTAAACTTTAGCCTATTATTATGGTATTTATTTCTGTAAATTTCCGTTTTAAGATTATGAAGATAGAGGTGGATGTTGATTTATGTGACAAAATTTTGAAGAACGAGGATGAGATTAGATACTACAATATCTAAAGTTCAAGTCATTGATCTCTTACACAATAAAGGCAGTTGGTTCTTCTGTCTTCTTCAAAATCATATAAGCAAATTTGAGGTTCATCCCACACCCACTTGTTTAAAGGGAAATTTTTTAGGAAGAATCTTAATTTTGGTTATTGCCTTAGCCAATTAAGTAGTTCACACGTGTAAATTTCTGGTACAATTGTTAAACTAGTGTGTTTCAATAACCCACCTCATTCGGTGTACGTTTGGCTATAAATGCAAAGGAGAAGGACTATTATATTATTTCTAGCAATAATTGAGTTGACAATGTTCCTTCAATTATGGGTATTTTGTCCTTTCTTTTGACCAATCTATTATTAATTATTTTGAAGAAATTTTCATTTTATAAGAATTAGGCTAATGTCATATATAAAACTGTTGGCAAATTAATGTTGGGAAATTAATTGTCCACGGTAACCTTCCCTTCCACGTAAATATTCAAACACACACCACAATATGCAAATATGGAAGAAACTGTAAAACACAAGAATACGATACATCAAAATTATACTAGTTCACCGCTAAAGGCTACGTCCAGTCTTCCACCCAGATGTGAGTAATTCATTAATATTGTCAAAAATTGGATTACAATAGCTTGTTGGAAATAAAAGGAGAATTTAGATGAAAAACAATTGTCTTGTTGTGTCGTGGACGAACCACTGCCCTGAAAGCAATTACGGCATGACCACGGTGCTATATCGTATATTTGTCGATCGCTCCCTAAAGTTAACACAACTTCGAACACAGACGTGCACTCGTCGGAGCCGAATGGAATCGATAAAGATGCTCAGAAGGATTTTCTCACTGCCTTCCAAAACAAAAACAAGTATTTATTTATATAGAAACAGTATGCTATTTTTGGTAGTTTAAAAAATAGTAAAGTTAAAAATAGCATATTCTAAATTTATCAACTTTAAAAATAGCTAGAAGACTAAGTTTTGTAAGGACATATTAGTCATTCCCAACAATCTCCCACGAATGACTAACTAGTTTTTAAAAAAACATTTTCTAAGCAGTTAAAGAAAATAAACTTAAGCATTAATATCTTATGATTTGAATTAATGCATACTGAAGTGAGACAACAACCTAAATAATGAAAGTGAGTTGCCTCTTGAACTTCTAGTAAGTATGGTTGAGACCCCACAACACATTTTATTCCTTGTTTTTCAATTCCGCGATATAAATCAAGTGCTATTAATGGCCATGCACATAAAACCTTGGTTTAATCGTGAAAGCTCTAGAAAGATACTTTTAACTCTTTCATAGAAGGCGGTCCACCTTCACAATCACGTTATTGCTTCATTAAGTCTATCACAGATAAACAACTTAAAAATTTGAGCTATGAAGACTTCATATCTCATCCATCAAATTCATACAGACCACCCAAATAAAGGGCTATGGATACTCATAGCATCACAACATAAGTGATCCATCAAGTCTATACAAACCACCTAAATAAAAGGCTATGGATTTTCACAAGTGTATTATTCATCACACACATTAGAGTTTTAGTCTCATAGAAACTAAAGTCTCAAGAATTGCTCTCTTTGTTAGACCTTTGGTAGGAGGATCCACTAAGTTCCTCATATTCCAAGGAAATAACTTCACCATTGAGATAATTTTCCACAGTTTGCTAAATAATTTAAATAGCAACATCTTATACTTAATTGACATTAGATGTAATTAACCAATAAATTCACAAATTTCACCTTCACGAATGACTCACAAAACATTCAAAAGGAAATCAAGGCGACAATTATGCACAATATAATTGTACATTTTATTCCTATTGAGACCATAGACATACTCACAATAAAAGTATTCATAATAAATAATTTTAGATATTCACTCAACATAAGACTATATATTCAATTATAGTCAAGCAAGATCTCAAATCATCTCTAAATTAAGATAAACTTAAATTAAGATACTTTATTACCTCACTTTGCTCTTCATTACCTTAATTTGCTCGGTATCTTAAAACAAATGTAGCAATTATTCCGATTATCACATATAATTGCAGACTATATAAAAAAAATCGAGAAACTTGCTTTAACTCATGCATAAAATTGTCAATAAAATTTACGCTTATAATATAGGAAAAGCCAGCCTATATAAAACTTAATTATGTAGCTAGAAAAAATAGCAATCCAAAAATTTTTAACTTAATTTTAACGTAACCAATCAAAAAATTTATGTATGAAAAATTATCTCACGTGATAAAATACGGATTTTACCTATTTAGCTTTCCTTATTCTTTCTCCATCTTTTAAAATTTCGGGTGGCCTCCCCTACAATTGTTACATTTCCCCATAATTCATTCCCGATAATAATGCCAACATAATTTCTGATTCCTATCACAACTCCAGCTAACGATGTAGGTAACAAAAAATGCCTCCACCCACTGAAACCAATCCATAAGGGTTTGTGAACTGAGATTTGGAGCAAAAATTCTCTCTGGTTTCACAGATCAAAGAGAATGGAGGATTTTTCAATTCTTCCCAACTGCCGCATGAGCTGTATGGCCCGTTGGTCAAAATTGACTATCCCTCCCTCCACAGACTCTTAAATCTTATTTCCATAATACCCCCACCTTTCTTGCAAAATGGTGGGGTTACCCTCACCTATCTCCATCCAGACGACGCTGCACAGAGATTCTCTCTCTCAGCAACACTGACAACTTAAATATTGACTCATACATAAAACCCAATATATACACACTAATTATTGTGCTTAAAACATGACATCGAACTGAATTAAAATTGGTTAAGTCGTCCTCATAAGGTACTTCAAATTTTAAAAACTTTAAGCTCGTAGACAGAAAAATCAGTACATATAAAACTCAAATATTCCATCAAAAATGGAAATAATTTCACCATTGTTGCTATATATTTGTGAAACAAACTTCTCAACTTTTTGGAAAAAAATTACACCAAATTAAAATAATTTTAACAATAGTTGTTGGAGTGCCATGATGGTTAAGAAACATTTATGGAATATATTAAACATCAACGTAAGCTACCTTTTCCTTTGCTTTTGCCATATAAATTTCCTCATCTCTTTTCGATAACACATACTCTCCAAATTTATGGAACCAAAAATTGACCATAATTAACCCATTTATGCTATTGGCGTATCCAAATGACACAACACTTCTCACAAACAATTGTGATGCATTTTGGACCATCCGCTTAATATATATATATATATATATATAATGATTAAGAATCAAATCCAGATGCATATTTTAATCAAAATAAATAAGAGATAATTTGCAATCAATTTGCTGGGGAAAAATGCCAAGAAGCACACGCAACTGACAGAGGAAAACTTGAAAAAAAAAAAACAATCGAATTGATTAATAAATAATAATAATATTGGGTCAGAAAATGACTTATCATTTTTCGGCGAAGCTTGTCATTCTCTCCACCTCTTTCAAACAAGATCAGCGACTCAGTTAAACCCACGGTGGCTTTCACGAAGTCCGGCAACAGACAACAGCTCTTTTACGGACAAACCCAACACCACGAATAGCGACGATCCAGCGTCGATCTGTACGAACAACATTAATCGGCAGCCACGAGTAGATCGCAGACGGACCTGATGCAGCCACGAGCAACCCACATGTGGTGGAGGTGACCAACACGAACAAACCCATGTCGGATCCGGTGTTAATCTGCTACCCACCAACAACGACGACGTGACCCGACCAGATCTATGTCGTTCTACAGCCCACGAGCACAGCGGCGTATCGTGACCCGACCAGATCTGTGATGCCACAAACCAGATCTTCATCTCTCTCATTTCAACCACCACATCATGGTTCCAACCCATCTCCGGTGAACCACATCAGTGGCGGCGGACGGCCAGCTTCCCGCGACCAGACCAGACCCACGAGCGACGTGCGTCCAACCGTGCAGGGTATTTCGATACGACCACAAACACCACGAGGGACCACCGGCAAACAGACCCGAGTACCGATCCAGATCTACGAACACCACGGGCGACCATGGTGAACAGATTTGCGACTCGACCCACAAGCAGACCCAGATCTGCGGTAACCCACACAATCAATGCGGCAAACTCGATCCACGAGCAGACACGGGCAAAATGGCAAGATCTGGCACGTTACATCCGGCGTCTCAATAAGTAGTGGCCCGACACCTAGATCCGACCAGATCTGTACATGAACATTGGTACGACGGTTTTTCGATTCAATAAGATCAAAAATCAGTGTCGACACAGCATAACCGAGCAGATTTGGTGTGGATCTGCAACCCATGAGTAAACCATCACTCCATTTACAGATCCGGCGACCGGCGACCCACGCGCGACGGCCAAACTTGATGCAACGACCTGATCTGTGCTGCTGCATGATGAGCAGATCTGGTGTCTATTTGCACGAGCAGCTTGGCATAGATCTGCAACACTCGATGAATATAAAAATAATAATAAAAAAAATTAAAAATAAGTACTGAAAAATTGCAGATTCAGAGTGGTTCTCAAATTTTCCATCAGTAGCAAAAATGCTCTGTTCGGTAAATAACTATGTATCTGGATGAATTTCTTTTTCGTCTAATTACATCCAATTAATTGCTTTCAGATTGTTGGAAATAAAAGGAGAATTTAGATGAAAAACGATTGTCTTGTTGTGTCGTGGACGAACCACTGCCCTGAAAGCAATTACGGCACGGCCAATGTGCTATATCGTATATTTGTCGATCGCTCCCCAAGATTAACACAACTTCGAACACAGCCGTGCACTCACGGGAGCCGAATGAAATCGATAAACATGCTCAGAAGGATTTTCTCACTGTCTTCCAAAACAAAAACAAAGTATTTATTTATATGGAAACAATATGCTATTTTTGGTAGTTTAAAAAATAGTAAAGTTAAAAATAGCATATTCTAAATTTATCAACTTCAAAAATAGCTAGAAGATTAAGTTTTGTAAGGACATATTAGTCATTCCCAACATAACTCTCCGCAAAATATCTCATAGAGATCCCAACAAAAGTTTGATAACTTTTAAGTATTATAAATCCAATAATACTTAGTACAGGAATGAAAAACTCTCACTAAACCCACGAGATACAGATTCCTTTTCAACACTGCCCACAACCACTCAAGTTTATTTTATTTAGATTTTGTACAAATGAAACCTTAATTCTATTTATAAAAGACCAAATATCCTAATTCTTATAGGAAAACAATATTGTAATCCTAAGACAATAATATCCTACTCCTTGTAGGAATTGGTGTGTTGAAAATCATTTTCATCACAGGACATGAGTTTCCTATTTTGACTCTATTATCCCAACAATCTCTCACTTGGAGACAAAACATCGATCTTACCTCCCACTGCACCAATAATGTCTCATCATATTGGCAACCCAGCCAAGATTCAGTTTTTAACTGCACCAACAGTAACTAATCAATAATTGTTCGACCCTACCCATGCTTCGTCTGTGATTACTCTGAGACTAAACAATCCTATGTGATATTGTCTCCCATACACTAAAGACATCCACATGCTCCCACTCGATCTAAATGGTCCCTGATGCTTCCTTCTTCACTCGCACCCAAATGACTCCTGAAGAAAGATCTCCCTAATGACTTGGTTACTTCCACCCAAGTCTGTTGCCACACTAGAGACATCACACTTGACTTCAGTACCAACTGTAGTCTTCTCCTTTGATGCACTTCCTCGCCTGTGCGACTTCATCAGCTCACTAATCCATCAGACAACTGGGGTATTGCCCTGACAGTCTACTGAACAAGTTGTTCCCCTTCCCCTTTGTTCTACTTCCCAACTATTGTACTTGAACTGATGGCAAATTCTCTTAATCTATCCTAACTGTCATTGTTGTTGATTCTTCCAAGTCTCGCCCCGAATCATCTGCAGGCCTATGCACCCTCTATCTCTCAGATCCCCTAGCAACCTCAAACTGTAACACACAAACAGAAGTTCTCTTTGGCTTGTCGCCACTACCCTGGATTCCCTCTTAAACTTCTAGCAATCCCCAACAAACTCACTGCTGTAGCCATCGTCGTCTAGCTTTCCTACAGATAACAAATTCAATCTGAAGCTAGGAATATACATGATGTCTCACAACGGCCACTTCACTTGTTTTCAAACAGATATCTTCAATTCCTCTTTACCTTTGAGACACTCACATTTCCCATCCTCACTGAGCCATAATTACCTTCATGTGATATTGAAATACTTTGTTCAAAGAAGTATTTTAGTGTTGGTAGAAGGTTTCTCATACCTGTCTTACAAAGCCTGCATTAATTCTTTGATGTCGTCTCTTTCACCACCAGACTGCATACCCCCATCGATAAAGATACTGATGTTTGCAACGGCTTGCTCATCCATCTCTTTTCAAGCCTTGTCGGTCATATCTTATGGTCTTTCCCCCAAAGTCTTATGTATCTTCTTGCATGTAGGAAGATCATTTACTTGCATCTTCCAATAACTGAAATTCTCTCTAATGAACTTTAGAACCCCTTCATAGTAATGATGTGCATGATATTTGGCTTCCATGATTCTGCAACCTACTTTCTGATACCACTTATTAAGGACAATAGTATTTCAAGTACCTCGAGTATCTCCACAATGGTATGATATTGTCCGCTTTAGGCATAGCCCTCACGACTTTGCTTTTGGTTTCACCCAAAATGCCTCATACCAATGGAGATAATTGTCCTCTCTTATATACTATGGATTACCCTATTCCCTAACCAATGTGAGACTTTGTTTGAATACCTTGCAACCCCAACAATCTTCCCCTCAAACAAAATGCCACTTGTATCTTACCTCGAATAGTCATGCAGCTCATCTACTCCGGAATCGGAATGGGAGTCCGCTTCTATCCAGATAGAGCACTTGTTGCACGAACCATATTGTGGGAACACCTGGTGTCGTTCTATCGCACCCTCATCTCCTCCTCTTGAACAAAGATACCTCACTCTTCCTATCAATCTACCCAACTATGATAGGCTTCCTATCAATCTACCCCGACTTAATAGGACATATGTCTTGCTCGTCATCCGAGCACAAAACATGTCTTTGCTTGCCACCATGAGCACTTTTTGTTCAATTTTGAGATCCATCCATAAGTTCTGTAATGACTATAGGCTTACCAATCACTCTTATTCAGTCTCCGAGAATTCCCCTCACACAGATATACTTTTTACCATACTCATCATTAAAGGGTAACAATGGCAGTCAAATGCATGTAATCATTTCGAGTGTCTTGTTTCTCTTTAATGTCAATCACTTTTAATAACGGTCTAATGCCAACATTATAAATGTCCACCACCATATTTGCGTCATTAAATGCACACCATTGTTAATGTCCTTGTTTCTTTTCAATGGCCATCGCTTTTAATGTCAGTTAATGACCTGTCATTATAGGTGTGCAACATTAAACATGCATCAAATGTTCATTTATTTATTTCTTTTTTGAAATAATAATTTTTAATAACCGTCATTATTTGGTTAATAATTTATTAAAAAAAATGGTTGGTTGCCTGCGTGGCTAACCAACAATATTTTCTCCTCTCGGAACCTATGCAATAAAATAATCTCACTACATTGTAAACAAAACTACTTTTCAACTAACCAAAAATACAATAGTAACAGTAAAGTTCATGAAACTTGTAAGGAAAAAAAACCAACTTTGCTCAAGGAATCTAAGACTGCATCAGTTACACTTAAACTCTGGTTCTCAGCAAGGTAAGCTGCATGGGAAACAAAAGACGCAACGTATCATCAATATAAATAACAACATTAGAACTTCAAAGTTTGAATAGCATGATAGATTTTGAAGCTTGTATTGTCCATATTATAGATAAAGAAAGACCGACTACTTAATCACTATAGCAAGTGCCCACATCTATTTAATAACATACATATTCTATAATTTTAGACAAAATCTGCCAACAGAGGCTTCAAATTAAAAGCAATAAATAGAATCTTATACTCTTGATTGGCAAACTTAGTTTGCCAAAAGTTCCTAAAGCTTGTCATAATAAGTGCAAGAAAATTTTAATGGGAAGTTAAAAGAGCACAAAAATATTAGTAACCTAATATAACCAAGCTTAACATTCATAAGAACTTTCTCTAGTTTTCATGAATTTCGTAAGAGGAAGTAGGATGCACAAAACAATAAGAGGAACTAAATCCTATAAATAGAAAACACAATAGTAAGATAAAACACGAAGTTAATGGCTAGGAAGTCCTATATCCGAAAGGAACTCTACAAAAACAATCCCATCCCAAACATTGATTTTTATCACCAAAGATCTTCTAATCCTCCCCCTACCCATGGATCACAACTAAAAAATAACAACTTCAAAGATATCTCCCTTTTTATTCTTAATCCTCGGCCTCGGAAAGAAAATCATATAACGTAAAATAAACAAAATTTCAAGAATATAAAGCCCTACTGGATACCGTCAACTCTACTACTTCTAAGAAGCCAATTAGAAGAGAATCCATAGATTCATCCTTTCTCGAACGTAGCTTACAACTCTGAACTGATTGAGACTCATCAAATAAATAATCATTACACAAAATTTAAGGGAGAAGAAAAAAAACATACAAGCTCATGCAACAGCAGAACAAACTGATTGAAAACGACAATAGTTCCTTTAGTACCCCACAGATCATATCAGGCACGAAACAGTCTCAAGCAAGGTACATAACAGAAAGAAACACAACTACCTTCCTTGGATGAACAAATTTTGCTTACATGTGCACTTCGATTGTATGTATATCCTTGATTTTTCCTTAACTTGTGTGTGAAATTATATTTCATTGAAGTTCTAGTTTTTTACTAGAGTATTAGTTGGGATATACCAGTAGTGGTATAATCAAGCGTTGCCCATTTAAAAATGTAACAAAAAATGAACATATGAACAGGAGGCAAAGAAATTATCAAGAAGCATAATTTCAAAATTGATGATGAGATTCATAAACTAAGAATAAGTTAGAAATGAATTAAAATCCATAAGAAACAAATAAGTTCTAGAACTTAAAAAAAAAAAAAAATGGACAACAAATCCTACCCTTTAGTTGAAATGTCCCAATTTTCCTTTGCAAGAGCCAAATTTTAAAGAAAATCTATTAGAACAATAGGTGGATTGACCTGCAAGGTGCCATATTAAAAAAGAATCAATAGATAGTATCACATAAAAAGTTCATGGGGTTTTAATTGAAAACTCATGAAAACAACAAATTATCTCACATTTTGTACATCTATCAAACTATTAAAAAACAATCAATAGAGAATGTCACAATCTCTTAAACAACTAATAGAGAACTCCATACACCAGTTAGCTACCCAAAATTATAAAACGTCTATGTGGGGCGGGGTTATAGTCGAAAAAACATGCAAAAAATCAATATGCCAGAAATAGTCTAAAAAAATCTAGGAAAAAAGATCCAAATTTATGGAGCCAACATATATACTAATAGATGAAACAGTCGAGTCGACTGATATGTAAAGTCGAAATGATATAGTATTTTCTAAAGAAAGAGCTCCCTTTAGTCTGCTTTAAATGATATTAGCCATACAACTTTAATTAGCACTGAGAAATTCTAGTTTATTTCAAAATCCAGCATACTAGCCTGAACAATTAGATTTGAGAAGCCATAGAATCTATAAAACAGTCTCATAACTATTAAACACCAAGGTGCAGCAAGTGTTGAAGACAACCAAACTACCAGAATTAACCATAATCAACCATCTATTACTAACTATTAAGAAAAACAATCTTCACGTAAGCCTGCTATATCAATTGACCAGTAAAAGGTGCTATTGACAACAACTCTCCTAATTTCGATAAGTATTTCTCCAACTATATTCCTTTTTTGGTATGAAACAAAATATTTCATTGATGGTATGAAATATACAAAAGGTCATATGGGTAATTACAAGAAAGTCTTCCAGCTTGTAATAAGATCATTTAGAGAATAGCTATTGAAGGGGTAGTAACATTTACACGAACCAGGAGCTAGAGTAGTAACCCTATCAAAAAAGGTATCAAAAGCGAGGGTTTTGTCATTAAAAATCCTATTGTTCCTTTCCAACCTTAAGCTCCAAAGGAACGCCCGAACAATCTGGACCCATAAGATCATTTTTCCCTTCCAATAATTGATCAAGGAAGATTGTTGGTTTGTTGTGCAGTACTATCTTCCATCCAAAAGCATTGAGGAGGTGATTCCAAAACCGACTTTACCATTGCTGTCAATAATGAGGCCTTTTAATTGGTATATATTCATTAATCTTAAATGCCAGCCAGATTTCATGGTCTTCTATTTCCTTATGTATCTTTATTCTCTCCGCCATAGAACCAGCTTGATTTGTTCCCTTTGTTATTCATTCTTCTGTGCAGTGGCTATATAGTGTAAAATTGAGCTTGTTTATTCAATAATAAAAACAACAGTACTCTCTCTTATTCTTTGGCTCAATGTTATTCCATAACTAGTTCCAACTTCAAACAAGTTCAAAGTTGAAATTCAAATTAAATAACCATGAAATATATAAATGATGAACAAAACGTCCATCAATCTTCACATAGCTTCAACATCAACTAATTCGTAGTAATAAAGTTTTTCAAAGAACTTACTTTGAGATTTAGAAGTTGTGTAAATAAAAATCTCAAGGGACAAGAAGTGAGTAATGTAACATACCTCAAGACAATATTGACCCAAAAAGAAATAGTCTGAAGTTAACTTTGATACCACTCTATTTCTCATTTTATTTCCATGAAGAAGAAGTATATTTGCAGTTTTTCTATGGCAATCCATCTTTAAATTGTAACTTGAAAGCTGCACATTTATTTTGTTGACCTAGCAAAAGATAAAACACGAAAGAATGCCTCTCATTGAGACTTTGGAGAATGAGGAGAAATATTTGTATAGTGTTTATAGCAATCAAAGTTATTCTGCTTTCTAATATACATAACAAAAACCTTTGAAACAATTTGTTATATTTAAAACATGGAATAACAAGAGTGTCAAGCATATTTGAACAAAAACTAAACTACAATCACATATAAGAAATTAAGGGGCCATTTCTGCGATTAAATAATATTTCATTATGGCTGTTACCAAATTGAGGATAATTGCAAAGATAATACAACTATAATGGTCAACAAAAAGAGATAATTAACCTTCCTATTTCTCCTCCCATACCAGATTTGGGAAGACAATTCACAGCTCCTTTGAGTGGATGAAAATGCTGAAATTTGAATGATTCCACGACAATTTAAAGACAGCTTGGAAGCAAACATGAATCCATGACAATTTTATAAAAACCTAACAAATTACCATACCTTAGTCTATCCCCAATAAACCTAGAGTAGTAGATATATCTAGCTAATTCAACTACAAATTGGCCTTAATTAAGAAAATTCCAACTAATTTTTCAGCTACGGTATCCACAATTAATCACAAGCTAGTTTTCACTCAATAGCGCATCCAAAAAAGAACCTAGAAGAACAGAAGCACTGCTGGAAATTTATCCAAAAGCAAACTTCATTGTTATAGAGAGGGGGGAGTACAGTCAAACTAGACACAGATTTAAACAAAATACAAAAAACACTCTGAAGGGGCAAAAAAAAAAAAAGAACAGCTAAAAAAAGATTGAGAGTACAAAACAATTATGCAGTACAAAAACCCACTAATCCACCAATTATTCATCCTCTTCAGACTCAAACTGAAAAACTCACAGAACAGACGACTATTAGAAGCAACAAATCCAGCCAACTTCAGTGAAATCCGCCACGGGCAAGCAGCACCACCACCAACTTTCACAACTTTCTGTACAAAAAAGTAATCACTTCCCACTTGGCAAGAAAAAACAAGCTTACCTTTACGACATCATTGATTAAAGGGCAACTTCGGCTCAGCCCCACGATATCCATCATGAAACACAACACAAACACTACACTCTCACAATTACTTTTAATGGGTTTGATCCAATATTACCACACCGCCAAACATTGAGCAAAATTCCAAATTTCTTGTAGAACTAGTTAAGTCAAACTCCAAGCTTAAGTTATATTATATAATATGATTATTTTTACTTTACAATCTTTTTTTTTTTTACCAACAATTCTACTTTAGTGTCTTTAACTTTGTAAATTCTCTTTCATTCTTTTATAAGGTTGTTACAATATTGTTGGAGCTTACCCAACAATAGAAAAAGAAGGTCAGGGGCAACAAGTTATTACTAGGGATGTCACGAGAGGCCATCTTAGTTATAATGCAACATCTAACCCGTTCAATCACCTCTAGACGTGCTGCAACAATGCTTGCATGCATTAGTAAGCAAAATTCTTCCCAACACATTTTGCTGTAAATTTTATCTATTTGTATTAAATATATAGAGTAAAGTTTAAGTTTAATTATTATGTCGTGATATCATATTTGTCCTATTTCCTTTCATATTTTGTTCAACTATTTGTGGTAAAGTAATGTAGTACTAACCTATTACAATGCATAGGTGGATGGGCTGGATACTCTCCTTACAACACCACGGGAAAAGACCTATTGACCAGACGGCTTATGAATAGGTCTTTATGACGAGGTTATTGTATTTGACCAATATGAGAAGGTGTCATTCTTTTACTTGATCTATTGCAGAAAATTTATATTTTACATTGGGTAAACATTTACAAATACCGATACCACATATAGAAGTAGTCTTCGATGAGTAGAAACGTTGATAGAAAATCTCAAAGTTTCAGAATAGTGAGTATCTAATCTACTTTGATTTGAGATGGCTATAAAATAATTTATATCATAAATTAATTTGAATTAAATTTAATTTTAATTGTGTATATGGGTGATCCCGTGGAGTGGAATGCCCCTTTGTTGGTCGTCCCTAACGTCATCAACACTGAGTAATGTCCGTGTGTCAACTAATTAAAGAAAAAATTCTCAAGGTAGTATTTCATTTGCTTTGAATATCAATACTCAGCAAATCATTTTAACGTATATCGAACATTGAGTTTAAATCCAAGCTCCTACATGACGTACTACTATCTAACTTTCACTTTTTAATTGTGACAGTGTTTCTCTAAAATAGTAGATTATTTTATATCTTTTATCTCTACTTTCATTTATGCTTATGTTATGGATTCTTGTCCAATTAAAAGATTGCATAATGACAAGCTCTTGCCCCATGATCTTTACACGTGTGGAAAAGATAGTTTCTCCACCCTTAAAATTTGGAAAGGATCAGTGACATCTAATTTCTTCCAAACAAATTATTTTCAAATTATGATATATCTAACATTATAAATTAACAAATAAGTCTATATCAAACAATGATTGTGAGTCGTCGAGTAAATGCCAAGATGTCTAGAAAAGTGGGAAAATAAAAGACTCCAAGATTCACGAGTATCAATATGACAAAAAAAAAAAATAAAGGAAACAGTGGAAAAAACTTGACATGCTCATTGATTTGGCATGTCGTAGTATTTTAAGGAATTTTTATCGATTGTTTTATAAGTTACCTCAATCCTCTTTTAGTTTATCTTTCTCAGTGTTAAGATATTATGCAGCAAAAAACTATGAATTTGATTATCATGAGCGAACCCATCAAGAGAGGACCATATTGCAGTGGGGATATTAGTGTCGCACTTGCACCAAATAATGATAATATTTTGGACGGAAGATCATAACAAAGAGAAATTGACGACCCATATTCACCTTGGATCAATCATAAGTAAGATCTGTGATCCAAAACACGAAAATAAAGAATGTGAGGATCAAGCTCCTATCCTAGTAGAGGTTATAGCTTCAATCGATGAGAGTTTTGTCAATGGTGGAGGAGGGAGGTGTGACTAGTACTATTTATGAAAAATTTTAAAATTTGACGTTCATTTGGCTGCCAGTGGTAAGATGCCAATATTATTTGACTTAGAAACTTATTATTTATGAGACTTGCATGCACAAAACCTCATCATTTTATAAACATTTAATGTCTCATAAATAATAAGTTTCTAGGTCAAATAATCTCGTCATTTTACCACTAGTAGCCACGTTAAATTATAAAATTTTTCCGTAAATAATACTAGTCTCACTCCACCCTTGACAAAACCGTCATCGACTAAAGCTATAACCTTCGCTAGCATGTTTCGTGTCATGGATCACAGTTTTTATGATTGATCTGACGTGAATGTGAGCTGTCAATCTGTCTCTGTTTTGATCCTCCGTTTGAAATACTATCTATCCCACTAAAAGATATTACGTCAAACCCGACCACAGTATGATCCTCTCTTGATGGACTCGTTCTTGTAATCAAATTCTTAGCTTTCCACTGCATAATATTTTAACACTAAGAAAGATAAACTAAAGGAAGATTGAGGTGACTTATAAAACAATTGATAAAAATATCTTATAGATGCTAAAACAATCGATAAAAATATCTTATAGATACTACGACATACCAAATCAACGAGCATATCAAGCTTTTCCCAATGTTTCCTTTCTTTTTTTTATATTGTTTATCATGAATCTTGGAGTCTTTTTTTCCACTTTTCTAGACATCCTAGCATATACTCAATGTTAATTTATAATGTCATATATCATAATTTGAAAATAATTTAGTTGAAAGAAATTAGATGTCGTTGATCTTCAAACTTTAAAGACGAAGAAACTACCTTTCCCACACGTGTAAGGGTCATGGGGCAAAGGTTTGCCATTATGCAATCTTTTAACTGGCCAGGAATTCATAACATGAACATAAATGAAAGTAGAGATATAACATATGTGAGAATTTTTTTCAATTGAAAAATAATCTACTATTTAAAGAGAAACACTATCATAGTTAAAAAGTAAAAGATAATTATACATAGTAGTACGTTATGTGGGAGCTTGGATTTAAACTCCTCCATACTCTATATATGATTTGTCGAGTGTTGATATTCAAAGCATCTGCTAAGAAGTAGATGAGATGCCACCATAAGAATTTTTTTCTCAATTAGTTGACACACGAATATTTTGTAATGGGTATTACTCATAGTTAATGAAGTTAGGGATGAACCCACATTCCACTCAACGGATCAACCATAATTTGTCTGTACACAATTAAAATTAAATTTTAGTTCAAATTAATTTATTAATTTATGATATAAATTCCTTTATAATCATCTCAAATTAAAGTAGATGCTCACTATTCAGCAACTTGGAGTTTTCCTACCAGCATTTCTACTTGTCGTATACCACTTCTATATGCAGTATCAACATTAGGATATTTGTAAATGTTTTACCCAATGTACAATATAAACTTCTTGCAACACTCAAGTATTAAGAAGCATTTAAATATTTAAATATTAGAATAAATCAAAGTAACTTCAAAAGATTTCAATTTGCATACGAATGAATATAATGTATTTGATGAAATTAATGACACTTCTCATGGTGGTCAAATATAATAAATTCGTCGTAAAGACCTAGACATAAGCTGTTTAAGTTAAATGTTATTTATATGTGGTGTTGTAAGAAAAGTATCTTACTCATTTACCTAAGCATTTTAATAGTTAACTAGTATTACGTTACCTTGTCACAAATAGTTAAACAAAGAAATAGGACAAATATAATTTATGAGTCATGACATAATACTAAAACTTTACTCTATATATTTAATATAAATAAATAAAATTTACCGCAAAATGTGTTTGGAATAATTTTGCCTACTAATGCAGCACGTCTAGAGGGTGCTAGAAGGGATTAGACGTTGCTTTATAATTGTGATGACCTATCGTGGTATTCCTAATAATGACTTGTTGCCCTTGACCCTCTATTCCATTGTTGGGTGAGCTCCAACAATGCTATAACAACTCTGCTAAAAAGTGAATAAGAATTAAAAAATTAAAGACACTAAAGTAGAACGGTTGGTAAAAAGAAAGTAAAGTAGAATTAACCATATTATTTAATCTTAAACTTGGAATTTGACTTAACTGATTCCACAAGAAATTTGGACGCTTGGAGTTTGACTTAACTAACTCCACTAGAAATTTGAATTCTACTCAATGTTTTCATCCACCAAACACTAGTGTGCTAGTAGTGAATCAAGCCTATCGAAAAAGATAGACCGCAAAAGAAAAATCAAATTGGCATTTTTGGATGTCTTGGAGAACTCTGCGACTTCAAGACCTAGTAGGAAAAAGAAAAAGATATGAATGAAAAATACATCATTACAAACATATTTACACACACGTACAAACCAAAATAATATAAATAAATTGTACATTACAACAAGATTCATTAAAATTGAAAAATTGAAATCTACTAACAACTCAGGACTAACCACATGTACTATTATTATCATAACAAAACTTGACTGCAGCATGTAAAAGAAAACACGTGCAAAAGAAAATTAAATAAAGGATAGAAGAAAAAAAAAGAAGACTTCTCTTGCAAGGACCATTTCAGCTATGGAATTTTCCTTTGTCGAGGGTCTTTGTTATTTGCAGATTGGTGGAGCCTCAATCAACTCTCTTTCAACTAGCTCACTTACTAAAGCTTAGTTAATTTCATTTCCTCATATCTCTATCCATTCTCTCCTGACTTTGCCAAATCACCTCCTCACACCAATTGTAATTGTCACGCCACCATCCATCAACATATCTATTTAGACTAAAATTATCCCAACATATTAGGAATTTTTCTTTCTAGTTCAGGTCCCACTTGAAAACTTCACCTCATAAAACCTTCGAAAGGTATATCTCTTTGCTTCGTTGCTGGGAAAAACAATAATAAGCCCCAAAAATCCCAAAATGAAGAGATAAAGGAAGCCCTAAGGATTTATAACTCCATCTTTGTATTTCAAATTTCAAATTTCAATTTGTGAACAAGAAGATAAAAAATAGTTAATCCTCACCGCTATGTGTTACACTGGAAACACCCACCGAACAAACACATAAGAGGTTAAAATCTTAATCATATTCCAGAACGACTCAAAGAAAACAAGAGTAGTAAGAAATTGGGAGAAATTTTCAGGTTGAGTTTGAATCACTTCTATTTCTCGTTTTCATCTGTTTTTCGTCTGGTTGTCTCAGTGAAATTTGGCTACGGTTTACACTTACCCCGAGGCATCCATGTTTCTCGAACCCTAGTCTCGGCGCTTCTTCTCTCCCCCACTAATATTTTAGATTTCCTTCCTTATTTCCTCTCTCTACCTCCATCTCCCACTTTTTCCAGATTTTTTTTCCTCTCTGTTTTCTTATCGTAATTTTTTTTTTCTCATTCTCCCTAAAATTTTCTTGGAGTTTTTCTTTTCCATCTTCCCTCTTTCTCTATTTTTTCTATTACTCACCACAAAAAGTAATTTTTTTTCCTCCATGATTCCCGTGACTGACTATGGATGCATCAAAGCCGACGAAGGAGGTCGTTCGTCGAAGAAAGAAGATCAGTGGAAGAGGAATGGGGGAGCGAGGTTGAGCGAGAGAGCGAGGTTGAGTGAGAGAGAGCGAGGTTGAGCGAGAGAGAGCGAGGTTGAGCGAGAATTGAGGGAATCTAAAAATACTATCTCAATATTAATTCAAATTTGTTTCCCGAAATCTATTCTCAATCTGATTAAATCTCTCATAGTTTTAATTAGGATTGAATTAAAAACCCCTCATTTTGCTTTCATCTCTTTCATTCCTAATTTAAAATTTAATCAAATCAAAATATCAATTTAAAATCTAATTAAAAAAGAAAGTATTCGAATTTGAAATTTAATTGAAATTTGTTTCCCAAAATCTCTTTTTTAATTAGATTTTAAATTGATAGATTTGATTAAAATTTAAATTAGGAATGAAAGATGGGAAAGCAAAATTGGGGGATTTGAAAAGTAAAATGGGGGGATTTGAAATTCAATTATAATTAAAACTACATTGAGAGATTTAAGGAGATTGATGAGAGATTTCGGGAAACAATTTGAATTAATATTGAGATTCCGTTTTTCTCAAAATTAATTTGATTTGATAAACATTAATTCAAAATTAATTTTTAGATACTATAAAAAAAACAATCTCATTAAAAATATTATTTTTAGATTCCCTCGATCTCTCTCTCGCTCACCCTCGATCTCGCTCTCTCGCTCACCCTCGCTTTCCACTGAGCTTCTTTCTTCGGCGAATGACTTCCTTCGTCGGCTTTGATGCAGCCGTCGTCAGCGAAGTCACAGGAACCATGGAGGCTGCTGGTTTAAAAAAAAAGCTGAAAGATTTAGGGGTTTTTTTTTTAAAGTAAATTGCTTTTTGTGGTTAGTAAAGAAGAAAGGGAATAATAGTAATTAGAAAAAATAAAGAAAGATGGAAGAATGTATGGAAGAAGGAAAAGAGAAACTCCAAGAAAATTTTAGAGAGAATGGAAAAAAAAACTTTACTGAAGAGGAAAAGAGAATAATGAAAAACGATAAGAAAAAAAAATCTCGAAAAAGAGGGAGATGGAGGTAGAGAGAGGAAATCAGGAGGGAAGTTTAAAATATTAGTGGAGGGGTAGTGAGGGTCATTTGGTGTGAAGGTGATGTCAGCAGATGCCTATAAATCTTGTGTTTTGAAAAGGATGATTAAAAAACTTAAAAGGACCTATAGAATGCTTATTTTGTCCATTTTCCCGAAATCTGCTGGGGACATTTTAAAACAAAGACACCCATGGGGAAATTGGGATTTTTGACCCATCTCACATTTCTGTTTCGACAATCTATACGATATTTAAATTGGGTTATGGAGAGAATCTTTACCTCCCCATTTTGCTCTCAACTTTTTAATATATACTCAATTTACCCTTCAAACTTCTACGAGAGACGACTGTTTGGGTCTATTGAGAGAAATTAATCTAAATGAGTTGTGACTGTTCAACAAACAATGCATTCATTCATGTATAGGTGTGATTGCAAATTATTATAAATGAGTTGTCAGTTGAAAGCAGTGTGTTTATGCAAGGATATGCACAACAATATATTTCCGACTGCAGCTCGAACTCGGAACCCGGACCGATCTGAATACCTGTGGCGGACCTGCACAAAAAGGTGAGCACTCCGACGATCAAGTCAGTACAGGTCGGATTCTTAGTTTAGTTCGAGGTCAGAAATCATCGTACCTGATCGTGGAGTGAGGTCCTCTACTTATGGGTGGTAGTCCCGCCAATCTCGCGACGGTTACACCCGGTAATCTCGGGACCATCGGTTACACCCGGTAATCTCGGGACTATCGGTTACACCCGATAATCACGCCGCTGACAGCAGCTCACATCGGCCCCTACCGAGCTTCCCGGTAGGTCGGACTTTGGCCAGGTTCACCTCGGCCCCCACACTTAGCATCCATCAACGCTAACGGCGGTGATCTCGACAGTCCGAGCTGGGCATGACTCATAAGTCGTCTTGGAGAACCAATAGGAGTCCTCCACGTGTCCAGGGTATTCTTTCCCCAAACACAGTGTGTCTATTCACACATGGGTGTGATCGATCTATAGGTGTGAAGACCAAACAATAAGTTTATTCCCTTACAAACTATTTATAAAATGAAAGAAAAGTAAATTCTGATACATCAAAATTTGTATTCTTTTATTTCTCCTAAAGTATTTACAAAGGATTTTCTTTTAAACATTCCCAAAAATAATGAAATTAAAAGTTTTCTTTCTTCATAGGGAAATATTGAACATGTCAAATGAAGATTTGCGAATGTAGAAATTGAAGAGGTAAAGTAAAAAATTATATTTAATGTTCTTATTTATCCAGGGTTGTTTTCATGATTTTAACTATTTTGGATTTCTTATTGTATATTTATATTTTTTATTCATTAATTTGAATTTCTAAATTGATGTGATTAGTTTTGACCAATAATTTGTGTATTACGATATAGTGTGAGGGTTATGTTTTCTAAATTGATGTAAATTTTTGTATATAATATTATGAGTGTACTTTATTCTAAATGGAGTGATTATTGACATTTTTTTTATATCTTAATGGGGCTATGGAGGAGACTCTTTACCTCCCCTTTTTACCCCCAACTTTTTAATATATACCTAATTTACCCTTCAAACTTCAACAAGAGACGACTGTTCAAACAAGGTGTCTATTGAGAGAAATTAATCTAAATAAGTTGTGACTGTTCAACAAACAATGCATACATTATGTATAGGTGTGATTGCAAATTATTATAAATGAGTTGTCGGTTGAGAGAATCAGTGTGTCCATTCACATATGGGTGTGATCGATTTACAGGTGTGAAGACGAAACAATGAGTTTATTCCCTTACAAGCTATTTATAAAAGGAAAGAAAAGTAAGTTTTGAAAGATCAAAATTTGTATTCTTTTATTTCTCCCAAAGTATCTACAAAGGGTTTTCTTTTAAACATTCCCAAAAATAATGAAATTAAAAGTTTTCTTTCTTCGTAGGAAAATATTGAACATGTCAAATGAAGATTTGCGAATGTAGAAATTGAAGAGTTAAAGTAAAAAATTATATTTAATGTTCTTATTTATCCGTTTTGATTGTTGTTTTCATGATCTTAACTATTTTGGATTTCTTATTTTATATTTATACTTTTTATTAATTAATTTGAATTTATATACTGAGGATTTTGTTATCTAAATTGATGTGAATTTTTGTATATAATATAATGAGTGTACGGTATTCTAAATGGAGTGATTATTGATGTTTTTTTATATCTTAACTCCTTTTGAATTCCTATAAAATTAAATTTAATGTTTGTATTTATCTGCTTAATTGTTGTTTTCATGAATTTTTGAATTTCTTAGAGGTATACTTCAACAAATTCTGAAAAATTTTAACCAAGAGATGGTTTTCAGTTACCATCAGGGTTTCAACAAAAATAGAAAAAATTAAACAATAAAATCTTTAAGAGTAACACAATCCAACCATAAAAATAGTAAGAGAGACGATTATGAAAATTACAAAAAACCATATTTATCGCTTTGGACCATTGTTGTTTTAATAATCTTAGCTACTTTTGGATTTCTTATTTGATATTTATATATATTTATTTATTTTGTAGTGTGATACATCCTGAGTATTTTATTTATTAAATTGAGGTGGGAGTGATTTTTATTTTCTTATTAAATCACCATATGATCAAAGTTGTCCCTCTCACATACAAAAAATGTTGTTTATAGAGAGATTCTTCTTTAATCAATGTTCAACTTATTATATATTTCTTTAATTTTTTTTAGTTAACCTATAGATCTATTATTAAATATATTCCTGTCATTTTTTTCATAAATCATAAATCAAACTATTCACAGAAGAACAAACAATTACCTATGAAGTAACAATTTTACTTTACAACTTTCATTTGAATTACATTATATGTAAATAAACTTTAATTATCTATATGATCTCTTTCATTTTTTTCCCTTTTTTTGTTTTTTTAATTCATTTCAAAATATTTCATATTTCAATTCAATAAAAAGTTTATTTATTCAAAATTTAAATTTCACAAAAAAAAATATGTTCAAAATATTTGAAACCACGTGCAATGCACGTGATTCTAACTAGTTTACTGAAATAGTCGGCAGGTAAAGTCAACTTTTTCGGACCATTTTTTTAAACCGTCGGGAATATTAATTTTGCCCGACTATTTTTAAATAGTCCAGAGATATAATATTTAAAAAATAAAATACACGACGATTTATCAAAATAGTCGGGTAAAGTCAACTTCTCTCAACTATTTTTTAAAACTGTCAGGAATATTAACTTTGCCCGACTCTTTTTAGAAATAGTCGGGAATATAATATTTTTTGCCTCAGAATTGAATTGTATTTCGACGTTTCCATCTGGAAATTCGGTGATTGATGTCTCCGTACTAGTTCTTCTAGCGGGGGCTGATACTCCTTGAAGTCTCTAGATAGTGTTTCTGAAAATTTCGTCCCAGCAAAGCGTCTTCGGAATGGTCATCGAAGATTTTTCGATATTGACTTCCATTAGAATGGTGTAACCTTTTGGAGAAACACCAAGAGCTTTTGGAGAAAGGTTGGTATGCATCAATTTGTAATAGATGCGATAAGAAACAGCAAACGGGAGAGATCCGTCCTTTAGTTCTAATCCTTCAGAATGAACATCTAGACAGAGGACGTCCATAATATTCTTATCTTGAAGGGAGACGGTAAGACCGGGTTTGCAGTTGAAGAGGGCAAGTGCTATTTATAAAAGAGAACCAATAATTGCCACTAGCTGCAATTATTGATTTCTTACTATTGTCTTGACACTTCTCTCAACATAATTGGATACAACAAAAGAGATAAAGGTTAGCCGACAAGACAAGTCCTTGACTAGCATCTTATCTCTTTGGAATCTACTTTATAAAAGCAAAGATGAGCGTGGCCGACAGGGGGCATCTTATCTTTTAAAAAGTAAGAAAAGAAATAAAGTAAAGCGGAAAATTATTACAAATTGACAGATTAAAGTAAAGACAGAAAGTGAAAGTTGATATGACTGTTTTTGGACTGGATACTTGCTTCAGAAGTTTTGATGAAGTCACCCGGCTTCTTCTGATTTAGCGAGGATTGCGGATTCTGTATATCATCGTATAGGCTTCTCCGGCATCAGATTAGGCCATTCCATCTAGGGTCTTACTCACGACCTCTCACCTAAACTGCCCAAGGAACACCTTCGATCTTCGACCAGGGTTGCCTTATGAGATATAGAATCCTCTCAACTGAGTCAATCCTATACGCTAACTGCGCTGCCTCGTGGTTGGTTACTCCACATCAGAAGCTTGCCATCTACTTCATCGGAATTTCTTTTGCAATTCCTTCACAAAAACAGACTGGGATAGTGATGATAAGATTGGAATACAATGATCTTATCCAAAATGAAATTTAAACAAATTAATTTACAATAATTTACAATAAAAAATAAATTAAACACTTGAGATATCTAGCTTCAGATTCAGCTGGGCTGTGAATCTAGATATGGATCATTGATGTCGTAGCCTTCGAAGGGCTCGAAGTCGTCTTCGTCGTCTTCAACATCATTTTTGACAGAGGCGGAGGAATCAACATCCATCTGAAGATCGTCTGGATCAGAGATCTGAACCGCGACTGTATTGAGAACTGAGTTGAAGTCGGCTTGAGATCCGACTCCAGCTAGTGAGCTCATGACGGTGTTTTTGGCTAGAAGGAAACTCTCGTCTTCTTGCCTCGTCATGTCTTGAAGATGAATATTGGTTTTGAACCAGTTCTTCATCTTTTCAGCTTCTAGGTAGGAATAATCAATTTTTTCCCACCACTTGATGCGTAAAGCTTTGCTCAACGCTTTAAAATTGCCACTGGGTCCTAGCTGGAAATTCCAGCAAAAGATCCATGGTATTTGGAAATACAAAGCAAATCTAAACGTCTTAGAGAGGGGAGACGAGTAGATACTTTGTTGGAAGAGATGGTACGATCGTTGAACTTCGATCAGAAAAATTTACTCGGAAAGTCCAAAATACGTCCACCAGCTTTGAAACCAATTTGGGAAGTGAGATTTGTAAGCTTGCTTACAAAAAGTCACAAACCAAGAATGGTTGTAACCTTGCAGCCAGAAAACAACACACCACGCTTTCATGTAGTCGCGATAGTTGTAGGTTTGAGGCTGGAAGGTCCTTGTCAGTTTCTTCCCTACAAACATACCCTGTTTCCAGAGGAAGGGGTAAGGATTCGGAAGATTCTGACTTTTGAATAAATGGTCCTGGAAGGATCATTTCTATCTGGAATATGAGTTATTTCTGCAAATTTTGAATCTACCAGAATAAACTCATAAAAGGTACAGGTCTTTTGAAGATCCTCTGGCAGGAAGTTAAAGCCATGAAGAAATATTTGCTTGCAGACTTCTTGGACCGAAGGTCCGTCGAATTCTGGTTCGATGGTTGAGTCCACCATGGTAGTTTTGGTGATATAACCATTAATTGGGGGCCTTGATTGAAAAACTTTTGGCCTGACGATTTGAGAGAACGAGGAAGGATTCCTCGGAACCGTAGGTTTTGAAGAGGTGGCTGCTGTAGCAGGGCGCCTATTTTTCGTTGTAGCGCCGAAAGGGCGTAGCAACGTACTTGAGGGAATTGGAAGGCTAGAAGGGCCTGATTGAATCGACAAGGTTTTCTGAGAAGAACCTTGTTGATGTCTGGATACAGTCTCAAACTGAATATCCATGGCGTAGTTTTCTGCACTCATCCGAGATGACAGATGATTGAGAAATTAGCCTTTTGCCCTTTGAGGTAACAGCTTTTGAAGAGGATGCTACGGCTTGAGGAGAAACGATACTTTCATTTCTCGGCGACGGGGGTCGCTGGTTGTTCTACGGCGGGGGCCGTTGGGTGTTTGGCCGCCTTCGGCTGGGAGGAGGTCCATTGGAAGGAAGAGAGATCAGGGCTGATTTAGGGGTTTTCAAGAGGTGTTCTCTTGAGAGGTAATCAGCAAGGGAATTCTCACTTCCTTTTATAGGCACGATTTGAAAATAGAAGCAAGACAGTATGACCTGCCATCTTGCAAAGATTTGCTTTGAGACCAGATTCTTTACATCTTTTTCAAAGATGAATTTACTTGCTTTTGAATCTGTCCGGATGGTGAAATCTTTGTTGATAAGATCTCCTTGGAACTTTTGAACGCAAAGTACTATTGCTAATACTTCTTTCTTTACCGTGGAATAGTTTTTCTGGGCACTATTCCAGATGCCTGAATGGTAACAGATAATTGTGATTTTTCCGTTAATCTCTGTTTGAGTACACCACCGTATCCAATTTCTGACGCGTTGGTGTCTACTATGAGGCGTGCCTGATCATCTACTAGAGATAAGCATGGATGCTTTTCGCCAGAGATTTGATGGATTGAACTGCGCGTGTATGATCTACAGTCCATGGCTTTGGATTTTTCTTCAATCTATCATATAGTGGCAGACAGTTGTACAGAGATCTTTAATAAAGTCTCCAATGTAATTTACACAACCCAGAAATCGCTGTAGTTGTGTTTTGTCTTGTATGACATCTGGGAATTTATCCACGAATTCCAGAGACCGTTGGATTGGCTTGATGATTCCTTGATTAATATCATAACCGAGAAATCTAATCTTCGTTTGGAACAACTTGATCTTAGGCTGGGAAACCACAAGACCATTTGTTCTGATAATATTGAGGAATAACTGGAGATGCTTGAAATGCTGATCTACAGTATTCGAGAATACCAGAATATCATCAATATAAACTATTGTGAAATCTTGGTATTTGCTGAAGATGTCATTCCTAATCTTCTGAAATTTGGAAGGAGCATTCTTCAATCCGAATGGCATTACGTTCCATTGAAACTGTCCGAATGGAACATTGAAAGCCGTCTTGTAACGGTCAGTTGGATGGATCTGGATCTGCCAAAACCCAGATTTTAAATCGAACTTTGAGAACACTTTTGTTGAAGTGATCCTTTTCAGCAAATCCTGTCGATTAGGTATAGGATACCTAATCCATTTGAGGACTTTGTTAAGAGGTTTGTAATTTATCATGAGCCTGGGAATTCCTCGTTCTTTCTCAGCTTGATTGTTGATGTAGAAAGTCGAACAAGACCAAGGGCTTTTGGAAGGGCTGATAAGTCCTTTTTTGAGAAGATCTGTTATCTCGTCTGTACACGTCTTAACCAGATCTTTGCTCATTTGAATAGGCCGAGCTTTTGTTGGGATTTCGGCTTTTTTGAATCCATCAACATATCGCAGATTAACCATATGCTTTTTTCTATTCCAGAAGGCATTCGAGATGTTCGAACAAACTTCCTTTTCAAGTTTTTCTTGGAAGTTTTGAATTCTTTGTTGAACGGATGGCATATTAATTTGAATTGCCACCTTGCATGTCTTGATATCATCTTGAAGGAATTCAATTTGTTTCTCCTTTTTCGCGATGCTATTGATAAAAAGACTAATATCTTCTTCAATCGATGAAATGTATCTCAAAATTATCGGATGACTGAATTCAAAGATAATCTTCTTGTTGAACTTCTTTGAAACTATCCCTTTATCAGTGACTGAAAAAGGATATAATTGAGTTAAGAAGGGGGTACCTAGTATGACTCCTTCATTTAGGTTTTTGACCAGGATGAAGGTGTTGATAAGGAACACGTCGTCTTTGCAGATGTGGACCTTAGATAATTTGTATTTGATGTTCAACGAATTTCCACCGGCTCCGCTAAGAACTTCTTTGGTTTTTTCGAAGTATTTAGAAGGGACTAAACCTTCTTGGATAACGTTCTGATCGGCTCCGGAGTCGATAAGAGCGAATGTTTCCAGCTGGAAGTCTCTGATTTTAAAAATAATCTTGGACATCCACTTTTGGTTTTGAACTTTACTAATGTAATTGATTCCGCTTGGTGAACCAGTCAGTAAAGTTTGTCCAGGTTTTGAGGAAGTTTCTCCTTCCGTGGCTTCTGACTCTTGAAATTTTTTGAAGACGTATTCAAGAGTAGAAAGACGTTGCGGCAACTTCCCTTTTGAGAGTCTTCACTTCGTTGTGGAAATCTTCAATTTGGATCGGCTTTTTAGCTTATCCCTTGACCATTTTAGAATATCTTGAAAAGAATATTCTATTAGGTTTAATTCTGGCTTCCTTTAAAGAGCTTCAGCTTCAAGGCTTTCTCTAAGTTTGATGAGACACATTCGCTTAGAGTCTTCATCGGGTAATTGTTCAATTAGATCAAAGAGGGCATCTTGATCTTTGTTGATGACATTGATATGGCCGTGGCATTTTCCAGCGCAATAGCCAGTGCAGGGAATAACTCCATTTTCTTCAGAGGAATCACTTTGAGAGAAAAAGGTTTTCTCATTTGAGTCTTCGTCGTTTATGAGATTGATCTCATCATTATCAGTTGAAGACTCGGAATAGGAAGAGTATTCTTCTTCGCTTCTGATGGCATAGAGAAGAGATTGTCGTGTTTCTTCATCTATGGTTAGAGAATTGATTTTGTCCTTCAAAGGGCATTTGCTAGAATAATGTCCTTTGCGATTGCACTTGTAACAAGTAACAGAGGATTTATGAGAATGATTCTTCGAATTATTCTTCTTTCCTTTGTTCCTGTTGTAATACTTCCGGTTAAGCCGTGGTAATTCGGAATCTTTTGATTTACTCTTGCTAAAGAGTCGCTTGTTGGAAGATTTCTTGTTCTTCTTCCTTTCATCTTTGGGTCCATAATCAAGACCGTATTGTTTGCAGAAAGTCTCCAGTTCCTTTCGGTAGTTGAGATCTTTGATAACTTTGGTTGTATGCTTATTCTCCAGGCAGAGATTGACGCATATTCCTTGAATCGTGGCAGTGATATCTCCAATGGTTAACTCTAACCAATTGATCTGATTGGTTGTAGAGTTTGCTACTGCCGTTTGATAGAATCTTTGAGCAATATAATGCGGAAGTCCTTCAACAAACTTTTGTTTCCAGATATCTGCTCCGCATGTTGTAATAGTATAAAGACGTGTTAGGAAGGTGTCTTTATACCATTTGTAGTTACTCATCTTCCGACATCGAAGGCCTAAAAGAGCTTCGACATTGAGGTCGGAGTAGACTTTAGTACTACCAATGAAATTTTTTGTCATTGCATAAACTAATTGATTTACCACGTTTGGTTCATCAATTTGCATTGCATTTGATCCTTCCTGTTTGACAACTGTTTTAGTTGCCGTCAGGATTATTTGTCTATCCTCTTCTGTCAGCTGGTTATGCCACCAGCTCCTTAGGTTTCCAGAGAGACCTGAGATTAGGATATGAGAGGTTTGTAAAACCTACTTTTCAGTGCTGAAGGCTGTAGCGGCCATCATTATTTCTTGAAAAGTATTCATCATTTGAGCTTCAGAATATCCGTCGATATTCCAAGTGACTATAGACGTTCCGTCATAAGCTCGTTGATCATGGCAGAGATTGTCCCATCCTAGATCAGGAGGAGATGGTTGAGGATAATGACTCTTCATTTCCGTATGCATGGTGACCGGAAGGATTGTTGAAGATGAAGCTTGAGTTGTAGTTGGTATGGCAGCAACCTCGTTTATACTCTTAACCACATCATTCTTTTTGGAAGAGTCTTCCTTATCGATGGATAAAGAAGAAAGTCTTCTGTTGATCTCAAGCAATAGATCTGAAGAGTCTTCTTTGAGAGGTCCAATCTTAAAACTGTTTGGTTGAAAGATTGGTTGACAGGGGTCTACTGGTGGGATCCCTGGGATCTTAGAGACGGTAGGAAGAACCGGATTCTCAATTCTTTCAACAGTTCTAGAGACTTCAGAAAGAATCTTGTTTGAGTAGTTAAGTTGATGCTGTATGTTCTTAATTTCTCGAACACCAACTTTCTGGACCTTGTCTTCGTCTATTGTCTTATAGGGTGAAGACACCATCTTTATGGAAAGTATCACTAGGTGAGAGAAAGTAGCTTCTTTCTCAGGAGGGAAGGTGGAAGCTATCTCTTTGCCTCTTGCCGTGACCCAAACAGTGCCATTTTAATGACCGCTACCTGTCCTTGGGCTTGATGTGTTTCAACTAGAGCTTCGTTTCTAGCTAGATCTTTTTGTTGTAATTTTGAGGTGAAATCGCCAATACTCATGACAAGTTTCCTTGTTTCTTTTGGTGCGGCAATCCACATATCGATATATTTGTCGTATAGTTCTCCATAACGTTTCTCGATTTTTGAAATAACGTTTATTTGGTTGAAAGCAGGTTCAATTCTCCTTTCCATGTCGGATTGGGTAGGAGAGAGTGATCCTTCTTCATAATGAACCTCAGGGATAGGATGAGTGAAGTCTACCGACGCTCGCATTGATTCAGATCTTTTAAAAGATCTATTAATAGTGTTTACCGACCTTGTATCTGAAGATATACTCGGGCGGCTACTCATAACTTCTCTAATTCTTGGGTATCTTGCCTCAAAATTGAATTGTATTTCGACGTTTCCATCTTGAAATTTGGTGATTGATGCCTCCGTACTAGTTCTTTAGCGGGGGCTGATACTCCTTGGAGTCTCCAGATAGTGTTTCTGGAAATTTCGTCCCAGCGAAGCGTCTTCGGAATGGTCATCGAAGATTTTTCGATATTGACTTCCATTAGCATGGTGTAACCTTTTGGAGAAACACCAAGAGCTTTTGGAGAAAGGTTGGTATGCATCAATTTGTAATAGATGCGATAAGAAACAGCAAACGGGAGAGATTTGTTTTTTAGTTCTAATCTTTCAGAATGAACATATAGATAGAGAACGTCCATAATATTCTTATCTTGAAGGGAGACGGTAAGACCGGGTTTGCAGTTGAAGTATACTGGGCCTTGTACCTTCATAGCAACGTTTTCCTCGGTGATGATGATAACATCTTGCTGGGAAAAATTGAAGGTATTTATCTTATATACCTGATTTGGATCTATCTTGGGGATAGACCAATTTTTGAGACGGTCTTCAACCTTTGCCAGATGGGCTTCGGTTGAATTATGCTCGGCAAAAATTTTTGAAAAATCATTTTCTGATTTTCGTTTGCTCGAGGAAGAGGAGGAAGAGGAAGCTGTGTCAACGATCGGTTGAGAGTGGGGAGAGATTTTTTAGAGAAGTTTGGAGAGCATAAGAGAGGGAAAGAGAGAATCTGGAGATATCTAGGAGATGGAAATAAAATCTTAATAAGATTATATTCTTTAATTATGATAATAATCTATCTCTTAATTAAATCAAATTCTTCGATCAATCGATCCATATCCAATCATCTTCATATCTCCTAACCAGAAATTCTCAATCATAAAGGTTAACCACGCCTTTATCATGATTTCTGAGAATAAGTAGCTAGAAAATATCAAAAGATCGAACAAGAGAGATACCTAAATCTGATTTTATTAATAGATAGGTTAAGAATCATAAGAAAATAATGTAACCTTAGAGCGATATTAGATCCATCTTCGCTTCCACCCCCAGACTCATAGAGGAGTTTACTCCATGAAAGAGAAGAGAGAAGAAAAGAAGAGTCGGAAAGGCTCTGATACCATTGAGGGTTGAGGGCAAGTGCTATTTATAGAAGAGAACCAATAATTGCCATTAAAGGTTTTCAAAAACCTTTAATAAAATAAGAAATAATTTTCGAAGGTCTTCAAAATACTTTCAATAAAAAATAATACAATTTTCAAAGGTTTTTGGAATTTGTTGATAAATGTGTAGCTTTTCGAAGGTTTTTAATAACCTTCGATAAGAAGTGCATAATTTTTTAAGGTTTTCTAAAAACCTCAAGTCATATATTTTTCAAAAGCTTTAAATCTTTGTTGATAAATATATTATTTTTCAAAAGTTTTCAATAACCTTTGATAAAATGGCTCACTGTTCTTGTAGTGATTAGTTCAAATCCATTGGAAAAAATGGATCGTAAAAAAAAAAAAATCAAATTGTCATTTTTGGATGTATCAGAGAACTCTACGGCTTCAAGACCTAATAGGAAAAAAAAAGATTACTAAAGGTGGTGGAAGATATGCAAGAGTTAGTAGTACAGTTATATATTATATAAACTATATATTAACTAAGCTGTACAAGATTCATGAAAACTGTAATCTACTAACATGACTAATCTCGTAATATTATTGACTCGTAAGTCAATAAAATTTATGTATGATTTTTCCCTATTTACTCTCTTCTCCATCCATCCAACCTCCCTCCTTCATACTTTTTAGCTAATCACATGTCCTAAACAGAACTTGGATGTAGAATAAAAAAGAAAACACACGAAAAAATAAGATAGAAAAGAAAGACTTCTCCTACAAGGACCATTTCCGCTTTGGAATTGTTTGTCGAGGGTCTATCTACACTAATTTTTTGAAATGCTTGCTAGTACATTAACGAAGCTTAGTACACTTGTTATTTTGCTTTATTCCACCTGGTATTTTATTTACAACTTGTTATTAGCAGGATGTTGGAGCCTCAATCTAACTCCCTTCTGACTAGTTCATTCACTCAAGCTTAGTTAATGTCTTGGGTCCAACCTGATGGAGCATTTCCCCTTATTTTTCATTGTTAGCTACTATTTAAGTTAGTTACAAGAGAAATTTCATAAATATGTATTTTTCTTCTCTAAATTCAGATCGTGTGAGTTGAGGGTGAGTTGAATCAAGTATCCATGCTCTTGAAGAGTCGTAAACACTTGGATTTTCCAATTGATGTGAGAGAAGCCCATTGTCGCAATGTCATCGCGATGCAAGCGGTCGACATCCACTCCTAAAGAGTCTCTTACGAGAAAATATTTAGAGTCACCACCAACCATCGGTGAGGGTGTGGTTGGTCACCTAAAAAAGAAAACGGTTTGAGAAAATAGATTTTGGTTCAAGAGTCGATTGAGTGTAGGAAGATGACACTTTTGCCGATTAGTGGGTTCGACTAGGGCTCACACTCGGACGTACTTCCCACCTCGAGAGAACACTCAAAATTCCAAGGCTGCCTCTGAGTCCGGGTAGCCTACTTGGCATCCACTCAGCCGTGAGCGAGGCTCTAGAGAACTAATCTCCCAACGTGCTTTTCTCGAGTAGCGGATCCAACTATCTCCCATTCGGACGTACTTCCTGCCTTGTAAGAACACTCAAAGATTCAAGGCTACCCCTGAGTCCGGACAGCCCATGTAGCATCTACTAAGCTGTGAGCGAGCCTCAGGAGAACTGATGTCTCAAGGCACTTTCCCCAAGTAGTGGATCCGACAAGGGCTCCTACTCGGATGCACTTCCTGCCTTGAGGAAACACTCAAAGTTCCAAGACTGCCCCTAAGTCCAGATAGCCCACGCGGCATCTACTCAGCCGTGGGCGAGCTTCTGGAGAACTGATGTCTCAAGGCACTTTTTCTGAGTAGTGTGACACTTTTCCTAGTAGTGGATCCGACTAGGGCTCCCGCTGGGACGTACTTCACATTTTGAGAGAACACTCAAAGTTCCAAGGCTGCCTCTGAGTCCGGATAGCCCATGCGGCATCCACTCAGCCGTGAGCAAGACTCTAGAGAACTGATGTCCCAAGTAGCGGATCCAACTAGGGCTCCCACTCGAACGTGCTTCTTGCCTTGTAGGATCGCTCAAAGTTCCAAGGCTACCACTAAGTCCGGATGGTGGGATTTTAAACTATATGACATACTTTATGCAACATATATAACTGATTAAGTATACATTCACAATGCATAATAATTAAATAGCAAAATAAACCGGTTTTTGGCTTCCCATAAAAAATTAAACAAAAGCACAAAAAAAAAAAAACAGTGGACCCAGCATCTAGGCATTGCCCCTTCTGTTGTAGGCTCGAGCTCTCAGGTTTCTACAGCTCTGACGAGCCTAGGCACCGCTGCCCAACATCGAGGCGCTATTCGCCCGATTTCTCCGATTTGTCTTCACTTCTCTAGTACTCTTTCACAGCAACTCCTTGCCACAAACGACGCGGACTTACAGACTCGATTTACAGAATTAAACGCACAAAACAACGGGCCCTTACATTGATCGAATCAACGAAAAAACTGTAAATCTAATGCCAAAAACCGAAAACATATATTTGCAAACTACATACATCAAATGCAAAGCAAAAATCTCACCATTATTTTCTATGTAATTCAAAACAAAATCGAAAGCAGAGCCTAGGCTCTGATACCAATTGATGGGATCGAATCCCGCAGTGGAAGCGCATGAACGCGTGCGCTTCGATATTGTTTTGGAGTTACAATAAAGAAAAAACATAAGCATGATTAAAAGGAAACAATGCAACATACCTTTGAAGACACTTCTTCAGTGTAGACACCACCACCACCAAAAAGTCTTCATCGTTATCCTTTGGATGTTAAAAACTCGGTTTGTGGGAACCGTCTTAAAACTGAGAAGGGGATCGAGAGATTGAGAGAGAGAGGTTGAGAGTTTCTGAAACTCATTCAACCGACGACCAGTGGACCAAAAGAAAAGAGGAGAACCTCCATTTTATAAAGGAGGAAGAGTGAGGACTCCCCCACTCACCACCTCCCTACTTTCCACCATAATGGTGGGAAATAACCCGGTTATGGTCCGACCAATAACCAGAAGTCTCTCTCGGCCAATGAGAGGGTGGGGCCCCTTGTTCAAGTCCCGGAGTCAGCATTTAAGGGAACACTCATCTACTTCCCTAAACTCGGGGAGGAGTGAATTCCATCTTGTGAAGTTCTGTTCCCAGCTCCCCACTCGGTCTCGTCCCCAAAATGGTAGGAATGTTGAGTCGGCGACTCATGCCACTCTCACCCATATAGATCAAAGAACGAGCCCTCACGGGCAGGAGTCCATAACTCACTCAGGATTGAGAATGAGTTGCCTGGTCATCCTAAGAAATGGCAATCTATTAGTTAACGGTGTTACACCTAAAGATTGCCTATTTCGCGGTCCGGTCTTATACAAACTCATTGTACAGGATACCCCCACTCGCATGTCTCCACACGAACGACCTGGATCGAGTCGTCTGTAACCTTTACAGAGTGGGCCGTATCCATAGTGTTGCCAGGATAAGGTACCCAGCCTCATCCATATACTATAGACCGTTTAGGTTATTCACGGGATATTATCCACTTGTATATCAGGGTATATCAAATATATAACTCGTATATCAGGGGTATATCAAATATATCTAGTATATCAAATATATACCCAGTACATATACTGTCCCGGTTACACTAAAATAACCTCGGATGTTTAGTTTATTGGATTTTGGACAATTGACTGGGCGTTTATGCTGAACGCACGCACTAAGCGTGGTAACAATTATATAGATGCAAGCGCACACCTGTCAGAGTAATATAAAATGGATGAAGTATCCAAGTATCGATCCTCAAGGACTTCTAAATAATTTCCAAACTCTAAAGTTTTAAAGAATAGTGAATGTTGAAATGAGTGATTCTTGTAAAATGGGAAGTGGTCACAAATAATGGTTTTGGATTTGGGATTTGGACTTATAATGATAAAACCTAGCCCGAATTACTTCAAGTTAGCCAACAAAGAATCAAGGACATGCTAAGGATAATATGCATTTTACTTTAGAAACCAACGACTACGCTTCTCACTTGACTTATGTCTAAGCAAGTTCAAAGTCCTAAGACATTCCCTAATATGTCTATTATGAGAGATATCTTAGTTTTAGGATGGAAATAGTCGCAACCTCGGGTTAAGGTCCTATGTCTAGGCTACTTAAGCGGAACCCTTATGTCTAAGGCGCTCCTCTCCTCGGTTTAACCACTCAACAATGCAAATAAGCAACCTTTTCAGTATTGACTTGTTAAGACTTACAGTGGCCTTCTCTAAATCCTAACTTTTTGGGAAAACATGTTGAGCAATGAATGGAAAGCAAAAACACTAATTCTTAGCAACCCTTTTAGACATAAAAGGCTAACTATCCATAACCGGGCTAGAGACGGGAATTTAGAAAGACATATTGAAGAAAATACAGCAAGTAAAATGGTTGAATGTGGAATGCATGTGTGAAAAACAAAAGTTAACTAACGGAGAGTTTTTATCGGGATTGAGAGCTTCGCCCTTCTCTTTCAAGCAAGGGGGAGTGTCACGTGCTCTTTCCTCCAAAAACACAACTCTCTTAACTAAAAATAAAGTAAAGGCAAAGAGAAGAGAAGCAAAGTGCTGGATTTTTATATATTTGAATAAGTAGAAAATAACTAAGTACAAATGGAAACAAAACAAAGCTCAATAAAGGAATGTAAAGTACTCGGGATTTAAAAACCAAAAGCAACTAATGAAAGCAACTCAAAAGTACTTAGAAAGCAACAAAGAAACACTAAAAAATGATCAAGAGAAGGAAGCAAGGCTTGATGATTTTGGTGGAGAAGTTGCTGGAATTTATAGCTGTGCAGAATTGGTTAGGTAGGTCCTAAAACGATGGTGAATCACCCATTTCCAACTCTTTTGATTGACCAAATCGTGCTCAAACTGATAGTGGAACACTTCTTCTACACGTATGCATCGGTTGGAACCACCAAAACGCATTGGAAGACGCGTTTCATTAAGGGCAAAGTTGGAAGAAAACCAGTTTTTCTGCAGGCTTCCCAGGCGCCTGGCGCCTCCCATGTAGGTTTTTCCGTCTTTTTGCTTCTTTTGATTAATTTGCACTCCCAAATGGTCCTAAAATGTCATAAATACAATATAAGCCAACCACAAACCATAATATATGAATTTTGCATGAATTGGAACTCAAACGACCGAGAAAAATCCGAAACAAAGCTGAAACATAGTAAAAACAGCATCTAAAACCTTCTTTTTACGCATGTAAACAAGCGTAATCAGCAATGCTATGAATTCAACAACAAATTTATTGAATAAAACTTTATTGAATATACATTTGTTTTTACAAAATACAAACTATGAGTTTAGGGCAACACACCCAACACTAGGGTCAAGAGGAATCATGGAGAAGAAGAAATGCTAAGCGAGTGGTCCCACTTCAAGGACAAGCCTATCGAGAAGCCATCGCATGCAAGCACCGCCAGGCGAATGCCCCTACACGCGCGCGCCCCTACCATGCACGCCAACGTGCCGCAAGAACCTCGCAGTGCTTCCCCTGTCGCGCACGTAAGCGCCCCGCTAACCTCACAGCGCCAGCCCTTTGCGCGCACAGCCTGCCGTACGCGCCTGCACGTTAACGCTCCTCAAGCTCAAATGCCCGCACGCCCCTGCCGCCACTGATGTCCACTCCCGCGCATGCCCACAGAGCACATGCTGCCACCCACGCCTGCACCCCATGGCCTGCCGCCCGCACCTGCACGCCAGCACCTCGACAAGTTCAAGCGCCTGCGCACCTCTGCCGCCACCAGCGTCCAAGCCCCCGCGCACCACACGATCATCAGCGCCCCTACTGCCCCAGCGCCAACACCTGCGCGCACCGGATACCCGCCAGCGCCCATCGCCCAGCACCCTAGCGCGCACTCTAGCACCAGCACCATGTTCGCACGTCCAGCGCGCCACCCCAGCACCCAGCGCTCCAGATCGTCACCCACGCGCGGCCCATCGTGCTAGCCTTGCCCCCGCGCGCGCCCAGCCATGCGTTGTCGCCCAATCAATCCTAAATAAGGAAAAGATTTCCTTATTATTTTGGATTATTTGATGGGATTTTATTTTGTTTTATTTCTTTTTATTTAAGAATTTTAAATTTCATCTTTAGGAAAGTTTTAGATATTTTAGGAATTTATCATTTTTTAATTTTTTTTTAAATTTTGTTATTTTCCTTAAATGGTCAAGGACCTTGGCCTATATATAGGCGTGTACCCCCTTATTGTTGAGGCACTTATCTTTTGAATGACATTTTGAATAAAAACTTAGAGAGTTTTTCCCTTGCCTTGTGCAAGCCCCTCTCCCTCAAATTTCGAATCCCTTTATGTGGTTGAACTTAGGCTTTCGTATTTGAACCCCTTAGAGCATGCTTGTTTGATTGGTCATCAAACTTGTGGAGTGTTTTCGGCTTCGAGCATAGTGAGTAATCTGTCTGCTCAAGGTAATGACTGCAAAGGTAATCCCTCTAACCCTTAGCCTTTCGGGTTGAACAAACTCTACGATTGGGTTCAAGTGGCTTATGGCTCGAGTAGCTCAATACGGTTGGGTTGTCGCGTATCATTTGTTATCAGAGCTTAGGCTCTAGACCGGGATATATGTTTATTTTCTGTCTTTAAATTTCTTGTCATTGTCTTTACATTCCTTTATTCGAAAATCTCATAAAAAGATTCATTGTTCTTTTATCTTCCGCATTGCCATTCGATCTATCATTCTTGCAAAGAATTCTTGATTTTGAAAGTACTTTAAAGTGCCCAAAACTTGTTTTTTTGTGTTTTGAACCTCAAAAGCTTTCCAATGAACCAAGTTTCACTTTAATCTGAGCCCCATAGCCAAAGTTATCAATTTTTCTTCGAACCCCAGATTTTGAGAGAAACCTGCAAAGAGCAAAAATCGAGAGCCAACTTCTAAAACCCATAACTTTTTGCTCAAAAGTCCAAATTGAGTGAAATCAGTGTCATTCGAAAGATCTCTGAGCTAGCTTTCTAGAGAACCCAGAATCAATAATTTCAACCTGTGGTTTGGAAGTTATCAAGTTTTCGTCCGCACTATTTTTCTAGAAATCCTCCAGCCGTTGAGAAAATCGAGTCCCAACTTCGACGATTGATATCTTGCTGATTTTCTTTGCTGAATATAGTCAAATCAGGTATAAAAATAAAGATTTTTGAAAGAGCTTTCCAAGGACATATAGATCGCCGCCATCTGAGGTCTGTAGCAGAAGTGATCAGCGAAAAAAGAGAAGGTGTCCAAGTAGAAAACTTTCCTAATTTGAAGCTGGACAAATTTTGGAGAAAATCTTTGGGCCATCAAATCTTGTCCAAATCGATTCATTTTTGGCAAGTAATCCTAAAATTATTTATATGTTTATTTAAAAATATTGTTGGATTATTTTGACCAATTTGGACAACGCAAAAGAAGGAGGACAACCACATAACCCACTGGGCCACCAGAGAGAGACCTTTTGTGTAGCCCCAGAATTTTGTTGGTAAGTGTTATTTTGTGTGTGTTTGCACTACAAATTGGATTTTTGTAGATCTTTGTAGTTATTTTTTACTTCATTGATTTATTTGCATAGTCTCCTTTGTTTATGTTTGACATCAATTTTTATATTGTTGTTGAGTCCATAGAACCGAGAGCATTAGGCTCAAGGTATATTCTATCTTGTCTTGTTTATAACTTGTCTCATACTTCTTCAATACCATTTGGTATCATTTGGTATCTTTTGTTTCTTAGTATCATTTGGTCTTGTTTGTTGCCATTTGATTCTTGTATTTGCATCGTCTGTACCATTGACACCCTTTGTCAAAAAAAAAAAAAATAGAGAATACTTTTGCCAAGTTGCTTGTAGGCTTATACTCACTTACTTCAAGACCGATTTGTCACGAGCATTCGAGTGAGCATCTCCAAAGGGTATCCACGCCAACACCCACCCTACCAAAAGAGAGGAAGCCGAGAGGATAAGTACGAGAGTGAGAGTAAATTTTGCTTTGTTTATACTAACCTTTACTTGTGTAGTGATGACAACAAGAGGGAAGTCTCATGACTCGCAAGAAGAAAGAGACAAGGCCTATGTGAGTGATGAAAGACTTAAAGAAGCTAAAATCCAAACCTTTGCAAGGTTCACACAACGACTAGAAGATCTTACCGAATCCTTATAAATGATGAACACACGAGTTCAAGGATTGGAAAGGCCACAAAGAATGCCACACCAAAAGAGACCAATGAGTCCAAGAGAGATATTTGACGGTTCCCAAGAGGAAGATGTAGGTACTTTAAATGAATATTTTGCTCATGAAAAACCTTTTCATGTAGGTCCCCAAAGAAGAGCATACAATGGCCAAGGAAGAGGAAGATTCCAACAACACCGAGAGAGGCCAAGAAGGGAAAACTACCTTGGGAGCATCAAGTTGAAAATCCCAACCTTCCATGGAAAGTCTACACCCGAAGAGTTCGAATCATGGGAGAAGGAAAATGAGTTAGTGTTTGCTTGCCACAACTATGATGATGGCAAAAAAGTAATTCTCGCAATCACTCATTTTAAGGATTATGCACTAACTTGGTGGGATAAAGTGATGTCTCTTAGAAGGAAGAGCCATGAAGGACCCATAGATTCTTGGATAGAATATAAGGCACTCGTGAAAAGGAGATTTGTGCCACCACACTACCATAAAGCAAATTCAAGGAAACTTAATAAGCTCTATCACGACACCAAGGGAGTTGAACACTATTACAAGGAGATGGACATGTTGATGAGCCGTTTGCAACTAGAGGAAGATGAAGAGACCACCATGGTCCGATTCTTGGATGGTCTTAATCCGGACATAGCCGACAAAATTGACTTGCAACACTATGAAGACAATGGAGGAACTTTTACACCTCGCCGTCAAAATAGAAGAGCAAAACCAATGAAGGGCTAAAAGGTATGTTAAATCTACCCCCAAGTCCACTAGTAGCAAAATGGAGAACAAATCCCTAGAGTCGAAACCGAAGGTTAATTATGAAAAGGGAGAGTCATCCAAATCCAAAACCCTACCCGAAATTCCCAAGACTAGGACTAGTGATATTAAATGTTTTAAGTGTCACGGAGTAGGCCACATAAGCCGAAATTGCCCTAATCAAAGAGCCATGATACTTAAAGAGGGAGAACTAGTCACGAACGATGAGGAGGAGGAGAAAGTAGAGTTGAGGAGAGGAAAGAAGAAAGTAGTCAAAAGGAGGAAATAGAGGAGGATTCCAAGGATATAGCCTTAGTGGCTAGGAGGAACCTCAATGTGCAATTTAGGGAAGAACTCTTACAGGTACAAAGAGAGAACTTATTCCATACTAGGTGCATAGTAAACTCCACCCCGTTTAGTGTTATCATTGATAGTGGGAGTTGCACTAATGTTACTAGAAGTACACATGGATGAGCTAAAATTGGAGGAAAAAAGGTTGGAGGGCGAGAAAAAGGAAGTTCTTGAACTTCAAAAGAAAAAGAAGGAAAAGGCCCCAAGAAAGAATGAGAAAGCTGTGACCCTTATGGCTAGAAAAGATGAAATAGAGTGAGCTCTATGTGCCACAAGATTGCTTCTTCTATATTTTAATGAAGGTAATGGTCATTGTTAGGGTTGACTTTTTACTGTAGGAACATGTGTCGGTAGCTCTGTTTGACCACGTTTTTGACCCCTTTCCCATCATTATTTGCCAAAAAGAATCACATATTCTTAAAGTAGAACATGCATAGATTATTTATGCCTAAAAGTCAAACTATGGTACTTTAGGAAAGATATGAGAAAAATGAGGTCAAAGTTGGAAGAAAATAACAGAAATCTGTTTTTGCAGAATTGCGCCTGTCCAATTTTTGGAGAACAAAATGTCAAAACGCACGTTTTGATTAATGAAGGGCAAGGAGGACATTTCCCTCATGTTCAAAACCGTGAGTCCAAGTCCAAGTGAGGTGGTTAGGTGAATCTCAACCAATTTCCACCTAAAATTTAGGGAAGTTTCAATCAACCTATGGTGCTATAAAAGGAAGCCATCCCTCCATCAACAAATCATCCCTTTCAAGCTTCATTTCATCTTCTTTTAGTTGCCCTTTAGTTGTAGAACACGTTTTAAGGGTTTATGTTTATATTCTAGTTGTTAATTTCTTTGTTTCTCATGCTTTTGCATTTTGTATTGCTTTTAATTCAAGTTCTTACTTCCATTATTTGTTCATTCTGTTCTTTTAAAGCTCTTTAGCGAGTTTCAACTCCCCTCACGCTCGAGAGAGAAGAGGGTCAAGCTAGAATTCATTGTACGACTTATTAATTCATTTAAATTCAATGAAAAATACTTTCTGTATGCTTTCGTGCATTTACTTTCCTTTAATTATGTTTTAAATTAGTTATCAACCTCTTTGTGGAATGCCTTAGTCAAAATGATTTGATTTTCAACACGCTCGGGATTTACCCAGAATTGAGCCTAGCATTTTTTGGGGTTTGTTTCTAAAAACTTTTCTTTACGTCTTTTTTCCATTTAGGCATAAGTGCATAAAACATGGTCCTAGACATAGGCCCTCTGACCCATAATGCAAGTGAGTTGGTAGATATTCTCTAGGATTGTAATCACACATAGGCATATGATTGTAGGTTACCCTAGTGTCTGAGGATGAACTAAGATTAAAAATGTTTCCTTTTTCTCTCAAGGATGGTGCAAGGACATGGCAAACGCGCTATAAACAAATTTTATCAACATGTGGGCAAAACTAAAGGAGAAATTTTTGGCAAAGTACAACACTTTGACCAGGAACACAGGTCCTTCGAGAATACATTGTGTCTTTCCGACAAAAGGAGAATGAAGTAGTTCAGAAGCTTGTGAGCGTTTTAAGAAGTTACTGAGAAGATGCCCAAGCCATGGATTTCCTGCATGTGTGCAGATTGAATAGTTCTATAGAGGATTGGATCGTTCATCGAGAATGATGTTAAACATCGCAGCTAATGGCTCGTTGTTAGAAAACTCGATTAATGAGATCATTGATATCTTAAACAAGATGACAGACATTAATGGCTACGGCGAAGTAGGAAGGTCATGACCAAAGAAGCAAGTATCAACCATAGTTTTTGGGTTGGACACAGTAGCTTCAATGCAAGCCCAAACAACGGCTATGAACCAGATGTTAAAGCAACTAACAATGGAGAAGGACACCAAAACCGCCACTTCGGCGATGCTTGAACCCTCTCTTGTTTTACAAATTTCAGATATATCTTGTGTCTATTGTGGTGATAACCACTTGTATGAGAATTGTCAAGCTAATCCAGTGTCTATTTTCTATGTAGGTCAAGGTGCCCAGCGGAATTTCAATCCATATTCAAACACTTACAACCCTAGATGGAGGCACCATCCAAACTTTTCATAGAGTAACCAAGGAGTATCTAGTAGAAGTGTGCAAGCACCTGCTCAACAATACAAGCAAAACCACCCTCCTCCTGGTTTTCCTACTGAACCTGCGTTACCGTCGCAACAATACAATCAACAACGAGCTCAAAATACTACTCGGCAAGGTGGTAACAACGCACGTTTTGAGGCCGTGATGAAAGAATTCATGACAAAAAGTGAAGCTACAACAAACGAGTTCATGACAAGAACTGATGTTGCGATAAGAAACTTGGAGATACAAGTGGAGCAGATAGCAACTGACCAAAAATCTAGACCACAAGGTACACCGTCTGGACACACTGAGAATCCGAAGCGAGATCGTAAGGGAAAGGAGCACTGTAAGGCGGCTATCACGAGAGGCGGACTGAGTTATGAAGGACCCTCACTTCCAACTGAAGGAACTGATGCAGTTACACCTGTTCCTGCATCCACCTCCAATCCACAAAGAGAAGACAAAGCAAAACTCGTAAGTTCAGAATAAAAAGGTAAGAAGGCGGATAAAGGTAAGCAAGTAGTGCACAACACTAAAGATTCCTCCACCTTTCCCCCAAATGCTAGTTAAAAAAAAAATCAGGATAATCATTTTAAGAAGTTTTTTGGGATTCTAAAACAGTTGCATATAAATATACCTCTCATAGATGCTTTAGAACAAATGCCTAACTAGACCAAGTTTTTGAAAGACATCATATCTAGGCGTAGGAAGTTAGGAGAACATGAGACGGTAGCCCTAAAAAAGTGTAGCAGTGATACTCTACGGAATCCATTGCCTGTTAATTGTAAGGACCCAGGTCGTTTTACTATCCCTTGCTTAATAGGTGGTAAGAACTTAGACAGAGCATTATGTGACTTAGGAGCAAGCATTAATCTTATGTCTCTTTCTGTCTTTAAAGAGTTAGATATAGGAGAAGCTTGTCCCACTACTGTCACTTTACAACTAGCTGATAGGTCCATAAAGAAATCGGGAAGGAAAAATAGAAGATGTGCTTGTTAAAGTCGATAAGTTTATTTTTTCCGTCGATTTCATAATTTTAAATTGTGAAGCAGATCTTGAGGTGCCGATCATTCTAGGGAGGTCGTTTTTAGCAACTCGAGACATAGTATACAATGTTCAAAAATGAGAGATCATGATGAAGGTCAATGATGAGCAGGTAATCTTCAATGTCCTTGATACGATACGTCTCCCGGATGAAGTGGAAGACTGCTCTGCAATAGGGGCAATAATGGAGGAACTCCAGGAAATGATTGTGGAAGACTTAGAAGCTGATTTAGAGGCCGCAGAAAAAGAAGCCAAAATTGCACCTGCCGCAATTTTGCCCCAATTTGAGCGTTTTGAGTTTTTGCAGCCAACTATAGCGGATTTAAAGACCTTGCAACCTTCCATCATTGAACCTCCATAATTTGAGAAGAAACCCCTTCCTTCTCATTTAAAATATGCTTATTTGGGTTTAAATGATACTTTGTTGGTTATCATTTCTTATGATACTTTGCCAGTTATCATTTCTTATGATACTTTGCCAGTTATCATTTCTTATGATACTTTGCCAGTTATCATTTCTTCTTACTTAACTAATGAACATGAATCTTTTCTTTTGCAGATTTTATCTAAGTATAAGAGGGCTATTGGATGGACCATAGCAGACATTAGAGGAGGAATTAGCCCTACATTTTGCATGCATAAAATCATCCTAGAAGAAGGAGCCACCAATTCTATCGAGTGCCAAATGAGGCTTAACCCCAAAATGAATGTGGTGGTCAAGAAGGAGATCATAAAATGGTTAGACACCGGGGTGATCTACCCCATTTCTGATAGCAACTGGGTTAGCTCGGTTCAATGCGTTCCTAAGAAGGGTGGTATGATGGTGATTACAAATGATGACAACGAGTTGATTCCAACGAAGACGGTGACTGGTTGGAGAGTGTGTATGGACTACCATCACCTAAATAAGGTAACTCGAAAAGACCATTTTCCATTACCCTTTATTTACCAAATGCTTGATCGTCTTGCAGGGAAGCAGTGCTATTGCTTCCTAGACGGGTATTCTTGTTACAACCAGATTACAATAGCACTGGAGGACAAAGAAAAGACACTTTCACGTGTCCCTACGGGACATTTGCGTTCCGGAGCATGTCGTTCGATCTGTGTAACGCTCCCACCACTTTCCAAAGATGCATGACCGCTATTTTTCAGACATGATAGAAAGCACGGTAGAGATATTCACGGATGACTTTTTATATGTTTGGTGAATCTTTTGAAATTTGTTTACAAAATCTAGAGGAAGTTTTAAAAAGATGTGAAGAAACTAACCTTGTGCTTAATTGGGAGAAGTGCCATTTTATGGTACGTGAAGGTATAGTCCTAGGTCACAGAATTTCAGAAAAATGAATTGAGGTCGATAGGGCTAAAATGAAGGGATGTGAATCCCGAAGCGGAAGCGGACTTTCGTTGCTGATTTTCGGGATACAAAATCGAATTTTACAGAGGAGGAAAATACAGAGGAAACCATTACCTTTGAAGAACGTTTCTTCAACTTTTTCCCAATGAACACCACCAAAATATCTTCCTCGCTATCCTCTTGGGTCCCGGGATCGTGCTCGTGGTAGCACCTTAATAGAAGAGAGGAAGAGTTTGAGAGAATTTTGAGAGAGAGATGTGGGAGTTTCTTCCTCGGTCTGTTCTGTAACATTCTCCTTCTTCTGCTTCTCCAACACTTGGAGAGGAAGAAGAAGGGTGACATGGGGAAACTCCCCACGTCACAACTCCTCCCACTCCCCTGCAATTTTGCAGGGGAGTTAATATTAATAATAATATTATTAATATTATTAATATTAATATTAATATATATATAATATATATATAATAATAATTAAAATATATATAATAATTAATATATATATATATAATTAATTAATTAATCAAATTAATTAATATAATTAATTATTAATCCAATTAATAATTAATAAATATATATATACATAAATAATTAACACTTAATTATTTATAAAATTAGAATCATATTCTAAAACATTTCTCTCGTATAACCTATAGTTCTAATGTACATCTTATGCACATTATTTTTAACCTATAGTTTTAATATGAATCTTATTCATATTAATTTTATTTGAATCTCATTCAAATAATTTCTCTTATAATATATAGTTTTAATTTATAATTAACTATATATTATAATATATCAATATACATATCATCCCTTAAGTAATTTAAACAATTCAAATTCTTCCAAAAACTTGATCCTCGTTTTACCCGTTATGAGCTAGCAAGGGGACCTAATGGACCTACAGATCCGAAGCTCCAACGATGCAAGATTAATCGGTCAAACTCATTGACCGAGTTAATCTAGATTCGTTAACTACGGGTCATTCCACTAAAGACCTGCAGTTGCACTCTTCTCACTGCAGAATGTTTTCGTGTCCATGGATATACGACCATTAATGACGAGTCAATCCTTCACGAGTGTTCGTAACTCAAGTTGGGTCAAATTACCGTTTTACCCCTGAGTTACATCTTACTCCTTAAACACCACTGCTCCTCTAATGAACAACCCGGTTATGGTCCAACCAATAACCGGAAGTCCCTCTCGGCCAATGAGAGGGTGGGGCCCCTTGTTCAAGTCCCGGAGTCAGCATTTAAGGGAACACTCATCTACTCCCCTAAAGTCGGAGAGGAGTGAATTCCATCTTGTGAAGTTATGTTCCCAGCTCCCCACTCGGTCTCGTCCCCAAAATGGTAGGAATGTTGAGTCGGCGACTCATGCCACTCTCACCCATACAGATCAAAGAACGAGCCCTCACGGGCAGGAGTCCATAACTCACTCAGGATTGAGAATGAGTTGCCTGGTCATCCTAAGAAATGACAATCTATTAGTTAACGGTGTTACACCTAAAGATTGCCTATTTCGCGGTCCAGTCTTATACAAACTCATTGTACAGGATACCCCCACTCGCATGTCTCCACACGAACGACCTGGATCGAGTCGTCTGTAACCTTTACAGAGTGGGCCGTATCCATAGTGTTGCCAGGATAAGATACCCAGCCTTATCCATATACTACAGACCCTTTAGGTTATTCACGGGATATTATCCATTCATATATCAGGGGTATATGAAATATATACCCCGTATATCAACTATATACCCAGTATATATACTGTCCCGATTACATCAAAAATAACCTTGGATGTTTAGTTTATTGGATTTTGGACAATGCAAAGCTATGATTCAACAACAAATTTATTGAATAAAACTTTATTAAATAGACATTTGTTTTTACAAAATACAAACTACGAGTTTAGGGCAACACACCCAACATAAAATAGATGTGATTTCCAAACTACCCCCTCCCACTACTGTAAAAGGTGTTAGAAGTTTGTTAGGACATGCGGGTTTCTACCGCCGTTTTATAAAAGATTTTGCGAAAATTTCTAAACCTTTGTGTCAGTTGTTGGAAGTGGATCAACCCTTTGTTTTTTATGAACATTGTTCGAAAGCTTTTCAGAGACTTAAGAATGCACTTAGCTCAGCACCTATCATAATTGAACCAGATTGGAACTTGCCATTTGAACAAATGTGTGATGCAAGTGATTTTGTTGTAGGTGTGATGTTGGGTCAACGAAAAGGTAAGTTCTTCATCCTGTTTATTATGCAAGTAAAACTTTGAATAGTAGTAAGTTAAATTATACTATGATTGAGAAAGAACTTTTGCCTGTCGTTTTCGCATTTAATAAGTTTTGTTCATATTTGATTGGGACTAAAGTGATAGTGTTTACTGATCATTCTGCACTTAAATACTTGTTTGCTAAAAAAGAAGCTAAGCCTAGGTTAATTAGATGGATATTATTGCTATAAGAGTTTGACTTAGATATAAAAGATAATAAAGAAACAGAAAACCAAGTAGCGAATCATTTATCTAGGTTAGAATCTTCTTTGCAGCATGATAGTTGTGACATTAGAGACCATTTTATTGATGAGCATCTATTAGCTATTTCTGAAGTCCTTGGTATGCTGATTATGCAAACTATCTAGTTAGCAATATAATTCCTAATGACTTGAGTAAGCACCAGATAAAGAAGTTCTTTCATGATGTTAGGTTTCATAAATGGGACGAACCTTTCTTGTTTAAACTAAGACCTGACAATATTCTTCGAAGGTGTGTCGCTGATCATGAACCGAAGGAGATTCAGTAGGTGTGCCACAAATCACCATATGGTGGACATTTTGCTGGACGTAAGACTGCGGCAAAGGTTCTCCAAAGTGGTTTCTTTTGGCCGTCCCTATTTCGAGATGCTTACATATTCGCTCAAGGTTGTGACCGTTGTCAATGATCAGGTAACTTAACACGGAAACATGAGATGCCCTTAAACCCAATATTGGAAGTTGAACTTTTCGATGTTTGGGGCATCGACTTCATGGGCCCGTTCCCACCTTCATTTGGTAAGAATTACATTCTCTTGGCTGTTGATTATGTCTCGAAATGGGATGAGGCTTTGACACCCTACTAACGATGCCAAGGTAGTTTCTCTCTTCTTGCAAAAGTTTATCTTTACTAGATATGGTACACCTAGATGCTTGATTAGTGATGAGGGTACACACTTTTTAAATAGAACAGTGAGTAATTTGTTGAAAAAGTATAACATTCACCATAAGATTGCTACTGGATATCACCCTCAAACTAATGGATTAACGGAGGTATCAAATAGAGCAATAAAGTCAATTTTAGAGACGACTGTGAATGTGAATACGAAGGATTAAACTATTAAAGCTGATGATGCTTTGTGGGCATATAGAACTGCTTATAAAACTCTGTTAGACATGTCCCCATAGCGTATTGCTTTTGGTAAAGCATGTAATATTCCGTTAGAGCTAGAACATAGAGCATATTAGGCTACGAGGAAACTAAATTTTGATTATGTTGCTGCAGGTGAAGCGACATTGCTCCAATTACATGAGTTGGATGAGTTTACTCAGTTTTCTTATGAGAATGCCAAGATGTATAAAGAGCAAACCAAAAAGTGGCATGATAAAAAGATAATGGACAAGAATTTAGAACCTAGAAACTTAGTTTTGCTATTTAACTTCAGATTAAAATTGTTTCCAGGTAAGCTTAAGTTTAGATGGTTGGGCCCATTCATAGTTGAACATGTTTATCCACATGGAGCGGTAGATTTAAAGGGCTCCGAAGGTAATACCTTTAAGGTAAATGGGCATCAGGTCTAGAAATATTATAGTGAGTATATTGAAAGAGGTAAAACCTCTGTATTACTGAAGGACCTGTGAAAAAACAGTGGAAATAGTCCCTTGGACAGTTTGGGGGGCGTTTTTATGTAACATATTTTTTGTCTTCTTTTTGCGAAATTTATACATTTTCTTTAGGGCTTTTTTTGTGTAGATTCCAAATCTAATTTTTGTTTTTGCATTTGAATTGTGCAGGATCAAGATCCGACCCTAGTCAAAATTGTGCCAGGCACAATTTAAGAGAAAAAAAAATCGATTTTTTAGTTATGGATTAGGGCCTTCGTGGGCTTTATGTGGGTTTTGTTTAAATGAGACTTTGGGTTGTTTTTAAAATAAAAAAGAGTCCCAATTTTAATCCCAATTATATTTTTAATATGTTTTAAAACATAAAACAAAAAGCACTGGATTTCAAATTCCCCCCATTCACGATTTTCACCAAGATTTTCTCACTTGTTTTCAAATCTTCTATCAAGAAATCTCAAAGCATCTCAAAGTTTCTCTCATCTTTCTCTTTTTCAGCACACTTAGGGTTTATTGGAGGGATTTTTCATTGTTGATCGTGAAGCAAGCTCGAGAACCATGGAAGGTTCATCTTCCTTCAAGCCATATGACATAGAGAAGGAGAAGAAGAAAGTGTTGTTGCCTCCACCAACTAAACCGGGTATGATTCCTCTTGAAACTTCTAGGATTTCTCATGAAAAGCTAGTTTTTGATCCTAGAGACAAAAGAAGAAAATATGAGGAAGCTATAAGAATGAAAGCTAGGGGAAATCTATCCATAGGTGGTACAAATTTTGAAAAATTAATATGGAATCTAATGATGTTAGGGTTAATAAAGAGGGTCATGGTGAGAAGAAATTAGTAGGAGTTAGTAAAGTCTATCTTCGAAAAAATCAATCTTTAGAGAAAAAAGGTGTTGTTTTAGATGAGGAAATTGGTAAACTTCATAAGAGAGCGGAGATGTTCGGTAAGAATAAAGAAATAAGGGATAAAGAGAATGAGAGAGTTTATGCTAAATATGAGGAACTAAACATAAAATGGCAAGAATTCATGGAAAACTCGAAGAAAGTGAGTTAGGAGATTCAGCTTGAGTTAAATAGCATGAGTATGCGTCATAGGATGAATATTTCTCAAGATAACCCCGTTTCTGAGTCTTTATAACTGTCTATCCCTCCCCCTCTTTCCACTACTGTTGTTTTGCATGTTGAAGGTCAAGAACATGTTAGTGGAGATTGAGAACACAACACGGAGCGCTTGAAGCATTCAAATTAGGCCACTGTCGAAATTCAGTGCCAAATTACGCCTGACGCAATTTTGGATGAGACTCCCCTGGCCGCTCTACAAGGTATTTTGTCCCCATCGTTTCCAGATCTTATCTTGACTAAAAAGCCCCTATGTAGAACAGGAAAGGACAACGTCGAAAATTGTTGAAATTTTGGTGGCGTTGAATGAAGCAAGGGGAGAGGATCCATTGGAGGATAATGGAAATAGTGAGGCACCACAAGGACAATTGAATATTGATGGAGAGGATGAAGTTCTTGGAGAATTACCCCAAGAAGTGCATGGAGATGAGTTTGAAGAGGAGGAAGACAATGATGATATCTCTCAATATGAAGTGAGAGAGAGTACGAACTCCGGTGTAGGAATCTTAGCAAGATGATGAGGAGCCCCCTACACAAGAGCAAGAAGGAACATCCGGTCCTATGGATGTCCCTAGTGAGGCCTTGGAGGAATCATCTTCCTCTTCTTCACTAGGCAAGACCCCATCTTTGTCGAGTTTGAATGTTTCTGACCCAAATTTTGTTGCTACTGCAGAGACTTCAGATGAGGAGGTGAGCTTGACCAAAGTGGTGAAGAAAACACAAAAGAAGAAGAAAGTGGCAGAAATTGCGCCTGGCGCAATTTCTCGTCCTAGGACCCGATCTGCTATAGCACCTTTGGCTGCCCAGAAAGTAGCCAAGGCTGGTACATCTAAAAAAGCCAAGAGGGCTAGGGTGCCTAAAGGCGCAGAAGAGCCACTTGAAGAGACCAACAAAGAGGAACCTAATTCTACAGAACAAACACTATCAAGAGTAAAACGGGTGAGATTGGTGGTGCGAAGGCCCAACTTCACAGCACGTGAAGTCCTACTTGGGAGGGGCTTTGATGAAGCACAAGAGCCCGTGCTGGAATATGTTAGGAGGAGGCTTGTGGAGAATGGTTGGGAGTCGTTGTTTGCCCCAACTCACCTTCCATTATTAATTGTCACTATGATTTGTTGGATGTTTTTAATGCATTAGGTAATGAGATTTTGGTGCATCCATCGGACGAGCAAGTGGAGGAGGCGCGTAGGCTTATTTGTAGGCCACACAAGACTTGGACCGTCTCAACCACGGGGAAGCTTTCCTTAAAGGCCCTTGACATCAATGAGCAAGTGACGGTTTGGACGTATGTGGTGAAGAACCGATTGATCCCCACTTCTCACGATTCCTCCATTAAGCACAATAGGCGATGATGGTGTACATCCTCATGAATGAGATACGAAGTTGCTCCGAGAAAATGGTAGGTCCTCTTGTTTTTCCTGGACTAATAACTGAGTTATGCGTGCAGGTGGGAGTAGAGGCCGATGATGCGAAAGTAGTGACTCCCAAAAAGCCGAACACATCCCTAAGAAGAGTTCCGGGATATTCGCTTATTCGAGAGGGAGATTCTCCCATTACCGCCGCAGATCCTGAGACCCGAGGAGTGGTGACTAGGGAGCAATATGACGAGCTTAGGCATAAGTACGAGCTTCTTTTGGTTACTCAACATGCCACTTGTGCTTTCCTAGAGAAGGTATACAGTGATGAAACACCTTCTTTCCCCGATGAGCTTGCGGCCATTTACCATCCTCTTCCCGTCTTCCTACCGATTCCACAGACGATGAGTCTTCCGATGATGAATAGGGGAGTATCTCCCTCTCTTTGCTTTGATATTTGGATCTTGATTTTGTTTGTTAGGTTGTGTAGTTGTTTTTTTTATTCTTTTAGTTTGCATGATAGGTTGTCTAAGCTTAGTTTTTGTTTTAGGTTAGTTGTTGCGATGTTGTGCTATTAGGAATGTTTGTAAATTGTGTTTTTGCATATGTTTAAAGTTCAAACTTGCATACTTCCTTGTTCTAGCTACTAGCTTGTCTTTAGCTTCTTCAATGCATCTTTTCTAACCTCTCAACATGTTCATCTTTTTAATGAAATGCTTTCCTTTGTTCTTTGTTTTTGTATCATGTCGATGAGGATTCTTAAGATCATGAATAGGTTATATTTCCTAGTTTTATGATTAAGCCATAAGTCATTTTCCATTCTTTTTGTTTTGGTTATAAAACTGTGCTCTGCGTCTTTTTATTTTGAAACATTAACTTGCTTTGGAAGTCCTTGTCCTTTTTGTGCCAAAATTTTTCATTTTTCAAAATTTCTTTCCCTAGTGAGGGGACAGTGTATGTCTTTTTATTTTAAAGAAAATGTTTTTTTATATTTCGAAAAAGAATCGACAAGAAAATGCAAGCAATAAAAGAGTCTTATGCAAAAAGAATCATATGCAAGAAATTTTTTTTCGAAAGAAAGAGTATGAAAAAGAGTACAAAAGAATAAAAGCTAGTAAAAAAAAGTCTTGAGAGATAATAAGAGTGGGGGAAAGAAAAGAAAGATAAGAATGGTAAGAAACATGAGAGGAAAGAAAACGCACTTAGTTTCGCGAGTCCCATTATAGACATTCATTTATCTTTAATGGGTGGCGTTATCATCTTGGAGGGTAGTAGCCTACATATTAAGGTGACTTCCTGAAAACCATTGTCGACATCATTTTATGCCAGGTTGCTACCTAACATGTTTCTATGAGTGGCTGTGGTTTGAAACCGATGTTAGTGTGTTGAGAACCTCAGGGGCTAGTAGCCGCTCCACTTGATGTAAAACATTTTGTATCAAAACGGGAGTGTGCATATTCCTTGGTTTTGTAAAAGAGTTTTGTGTTTTAGAAAAGAAGAGGATTTAGAATCATTTTTATTTTCAAAACAAAGGATGGTTTATGATTTGTTGGCTTGAGATTAAAGTTAGGACGTTTATCTTGTGGAGCCTTCCCTGAGACTTATATGATTCATTTACTTAGAAACTTTGAATTGTTGATCATTCATATTTCTAGAATGTTGATTGTTATAGATTTGTTGTTGTTGTTTTTGCTTGAGGACAAGCAAATGGCTAAGTTTGGAGCTGTGTTAGGGTTGACTTTTTACTGTAGAAAAATGTGTCGGTAGCCCTGTTTGACCACGTTTTTAACCCCTTTCCCATCATTATTTGCCAAAAAGGACCCCATATTCTTAAAGTAAAACATGCATAGAATATTTATGCATAAAAGTCAAACTATGGTATTTTAGGAAAAATATGAGAAAAATACGGTCAAAGTTGGAAGAAAATAACAGAAATCTGTTTTTGTAGAATTGCGCCTGGCACAAGGACGAAATGTCAAAACGCACGTTTTGATTAATGAAGGGCAAGGAGAACATTTCCCACATGTTTAAAACCTTGAGTCCAAGTCCAAGTGAGGTGGTTAGGTGAATCTCAACCCATTTCCACCTAAAATGGAGGGGAGTTTCAACCAACCTATGGTGATATAAAAGGAATCCATCCCTCCATCAGCAAATCATCTCTTCCAAGCTTAATTTCATCTTCTTTTAGTTGCTCTCTAGTCGTAGAACACGTTTTTAGGGTTTATGTTTATATTCTAGTTGTTCATTTCTTTGTTTTTCATGCCTTTACCTTTTGTATTGCTTTTAATTCAAGTTCTTACTTCCGTTCTTTGTTCATTCTGTTCTTTTAAAGATCTTTAGTGAGTTTCGACTCCCTTCATGCTCGAGAGAGAAGAGGGTCAAGCTAGAACTCATTGTACGACTTATTTATTCATTTAAATTCAATGAAAAATACTTTTTTTTTATGTTTTCTTGCATTTACTTTAATTATGTTCTAAATTAGTTATCAACCTATTTGTGGAATGCCTTAGTCGAAATGATTTGATTTTCATCACGCTCGGGATTTGCCCAGAATTTTGCCTGGCACTTTTTTGGGTTGGTTTCGAAAAACTTTTCTTTATGTCTTTTTTCCATTTGGCCAGTCGGAACTTGATTTATACACCAAAGCCAAACCTTGGAAAAAGTCTGTGAGGTAAAATAATAGGAAACCAATACAGGATGTGATATAGGCATAAGCGCATAAAACATGGTTCTAGACATAGGCCCTCTGACCCATAATGTAAGTGAGTTGGTAGATATTCTCTAGGATTGTAATCACACATAGGCATATAATTGTAGGTTACCCTAGTCTCTGCAGCAACCAAAAGCGATAGTGAAATAGTAGAACTCAGTTTCTCAAGAAAAGCCAGAATTACACCTGGTGCATTTTCCCAACAAAGTGTGTTTTCCATTTTTTGCATCAAAACTAAGGTAGAAAGCAAAGAGGCTGAGTTTTATTAAATTGCTTGTTAGTCAATACCCCAAACAACAACATTTCACCATTATTTTCTTCATAAACCACAAATGCATATTTGAACTATTCACTTCTGTAAAATTGGTTTGAAAAGCAACAAGTCCCTGAGGATTCGACCTTAGATCACTACCAAGTATTACTTGTGACCGTGTGTACTTGCACGAGTCTCAAATCTTTTTTAAGGTAGAGAAAGTCCCAACAATCTCCTAACTCAAGAAAGAAGAAATACTTTGCCTAGTACTTGTGTTGAGTTTTTACAGGAAATCGAGGAGACAATGTCCGAAGCCATGCCATATTTGGAAAGGAGAATGGAAGAAGAAGAAGGAGAGCAACAAGGAAGCAATTTTGAGCCGCCCACTCAAGGATCCCAAACACCTCAAGAGGCCGAGCCAAATGAGGAGACCCAACATGACAATCAAGTGCCATCTTTGAGAAGAAGGAAGAAAATGAAGTTTTTCAACTTCATCAAGGTAATAGTCCTACTATAGATGCTTATCATTTGACTAACTTGCTTTGTTTGGATGTAGGTAAACAACTTGATTCGAGGACGAATCCAATTCAAGAAAGAGGAGATGATGCGATCATATTTGGCCCAACACTCCAAGATGACACCTACACCAACAATGAAGAGGAACTAGAGGAAAGACCTTATAAACGAATGAGACTTCATTGGACACACCAACAAATTTTGACTATTTTGAAGGACAAGCCTATCGAAAGGCCACATGTACGCTAGCACTGTTAGGCACACGTCAACGTGCCGCAAGAACTTCGCAGCGCCTCCCCTGCCGCACACGCAAGCGCCCCACTAACCTCACAACGCCAGCCCTCTGCACGCACTGCCTACCGCCCCCACCTCCACGTCAATGCTCCTACACGTTCAAACGCCCGCGCGCCCCTGCTGCAACCAACGTCTACTCCCGCACACGTCTCACAACATCAATGCACCTACGCTTACACCCCATGACCTGCCGCCAGCACCCACACGCCAGCACCTCGGCACGCTCAAGCGCTCGCGTGCCCTTGCCGCCACCAGCATCCAAGCCCGCACATGCCACGTGCTCATCAGCGCTCCTGCTGGCCCAGCGCTAACACCTGCGCGCACCGCATATCCGCCAGCACCCATCACCTAATGCCCCAGCGCACACTCCAGCACCAGCGCCATGTCCGCACGCCCAACGCGCCCCATCCTAGTGCCCAACACTCCAGATCGCCGCAGACGCGCGCACCCGTCGTGCCAGCCCTGCCCCGTGCGCGCCCAGCCATGCCTTGTTGTCCAATCAATTACAAATAAGGAAAAGATTTCCTTATTATTTTAGATTAATTAGATAGTATTTGATTTTGTTTTATTTCTTTTTATTTAACAATTTTAAATTTCATCTTCAGACATGTTTTAGACATTTTAGAAATTTATCATTTTTTAATTTTCTTTTAAATTTTGTTATTTTCCTTAAATGGCCAAGGGCCTTGGCCTATATATAGGCGTGTACCCGCTCATTGTTGAGGCACTTATCTTTTGAATGACATTTTGAATAAAAACTTAGAGAGTTTTTCCCTTGCGTTCTTCAAACCCCTCCCTCAAATTTCGAATCCCTTTGTGTGGTTGAACTTAGGCTTTCGCATTGAAACCCCTTGGAGCTTGCTTGTTCGATTGGTCATCAAACTCGTGGAGTGTTTCCGGCCTCGAGCATAGTGAGTGATCTGTCTACTCAAGGTAATGACTGCAAAGCTAATCCCTTGAACCCTTAGCCTTTCAGGATGAACCAACTCTACGATTGGATTCAAGTGACTTGTGGCTCGAGTAGCTCAATACGCTTAGGTTATCGCGTATTAGCTCTAAAAAACATGCTTCTATTGGAATCTGTGTGTGGTGGCTAGGGCAACATACCCATTTTATATCGGGTTCCGATTTTAGGGCGGACGGCTAAAAATTGTACGGACACGATAATTCCCGTGTCTAGCTGTTACTGCGCAGTGAATCCATGCTCCAACTTTGGTTCACTCCAGCTTTTATTTGCTCTGCCTTGAAAATGCTTTATTCACTCTTATCTGGATTTAGCACTTCCTTGGTGTTTAGTCTTCTGCTTCCAAATCGATGCGTTTACACCAGAAATAAGAGCATTTAGTGCAATATTTAGCTACAACATTCAAGACCTGGGGCTTTTTTTGGCTCCGATTCCATTTTCTACTCTTTTCTATGCTAATTCTGCACCAAAAGCGACACACTTTAACAATTCTTTACGTAAAACTCTTTTATGGAGAGTTATCATACACCCAAACTTAAGATTTTGCTTGTCCCCAAGCAAGAACATGAACTTTTCTCTTTTTCATCAATGAAGAATGCCAGAATTCTGCACTTCAAGCAACCTGCCATATGCCTCAACCTTTCATTTTGATCAAGCTTGCTAGAACTTACATACTCTGCTAAGTACTTCAGCTGGAGCAAAGAAATGAAAGAAGCCTAAATTTGTTCACACTCCAGAAGACGCTAATTTCTATCCACCTCTAGCGTCCTTCTATTTCCCAATCTCAAGTTTAACTTCTCTTAGGGATTCCTTTCTCAAGCCTCTTTCACTAGCCTAAACCTTTAAACTTTGCACTACCAACTTAGGCTTCTTAACCATGGGCTACTAGCCCTTCCTAATCTTGCAGCCTCTTTATACTCTAGATCTAGGCTACTAGCCCATCCTTTATTGAGTTTTTTTAAGGGCTGAATTACAAGATTAAAAAGATTCATGGCTGTATACAAACACTAATAAAGGTATAAGAACTGAAAGTTCACTCTTCCAAACTTAAAAGGTTGCATTGTCTTTAATGTAGCAATGGCAATCTGGAAAGTAAAGCGTCAGCACTCCCCCAAACTTAAAGCGAATGTGAAATGAGAAATACAAGGATGTTCGCTATCAAGATATATACATGAGTGCGGAGGATTAATGCTAACAACTAAAGGGATTTAAAAGAAGAAGTTCATGCTAACTATACAAAGATAAGGGTTGGCTTTGAATAGATAACCATTGAAATTCTTCCCTAAGGTAAGTACTACCTGTGGCCAGTACTACGAGAGGGATGCTAGGGCATGGATAGGCAAACATGAACCAGAGGATGAACAAAAGAAAGCTAACACTCATTAAAATGCTCCAGCATCAACAGGGAAAAAATGCGCATTAGCAAGTTTTAGCATCAAGACTAAATACAGAGGTTTGGGCAACAAACAGATGTTGAGAACATACGATTTCTAACAACTACTTTCATTGATTTCAACAAACAGGGGTGGTATATTGGCTTAAATGTACAACAAAAACTACTTCAACAAAAACTTAAAGATAGAATTGAAATGCAAAAAACAATAAATTGAAGAAATTGAAATTCTAATCTAAAAACATTAAAGACAATGGGGGGGGGGGGGGGGGGGGGTTGAGCTTCCTTCTAAGCTACCTTCTTCCTCTGAAGAGTCGCCCGTGGGCTGATATTCCTCTTCAAAGCTGCCAGATTGCTCCAGCATCTTCAAACCAGCAGGGGGCAGTAGACGTAGACGGTGCCGCCTTTTTAATCGCTTCAGTGCTGCCAAAATTCCTACATCGCCCTTCTTTGCCTGATGGGCAAAGGCTGACTGCACCTCCTCCATATGCGTGAGCTACTTCTGGAGCTTCCCGAATTGGGCCATCATTTCATTGATGGTTGTTGCGGGCATTGCTCCAAGGCGAGTAGGGTCTTAGAGCATCAGACGCTCCAGCGTATACTTGTCTATCACCAATTTGTCTTTCATGAGCTCCTCGCCTTCAAGGACGGGGACATCTCTGCGGAGGCAGGGTCAGGCGATGAGGCTTGGAAAAAATAGACGACCAGATCTTTTTGCTGCACAATGGGCGATCTCCCGATGAATAAGCTGGCCAACGTCAATAGAATGCCCCTCCAAGATGCAAGCCAACAGAAGGACCATGTCCTTTGTAACAGACGAATCATGCGTTGTTGGCATGATTCGGCTCTTAACAAAGTAGAGCCACACATTTGCTTCAGTAGTGAGTTGACCAGACTTTAAGGAGCGGGCACATTTTTCTGTGATCTGCCAAGATGCGCCTTCTACTCCTACCAGCTACAGGGCATGATCAAGCTCTCTGATAGATGGTTGCTGGACAAACTCATTAAACTCGGCGTAGGGGTTGCTCGACAGCTTGAGGACCTTGTTGATTCGCTCAGGTGTCCAGTCCACTTCGACCTCCCGCACCACTGTGCGTCCCACTCTGTCAGCATCACAGTTGGCGTAAAACTCTCGCACTAGCCCCGTCAGCAGCGGCATAAAGGGCACACAGAAATGCTCCCATTTTAGCTTTGTTGCGCTCTCCTTGACAATCTGGGGCATATCCGCCTCTACAAAACCTTTCTCGTGGTAGAGACCCCTACTCTTAATGGCTTTGTAGCTATCCCACATTGCGGCGTCACGAACCTCTAGAAAGACGTTTGGCCGACAGGTACGATGTTGACACTCTTTGTGGAGCTTGGAGTTTGTGGTACCTGCAAAATAGATGGCCTGTTAATTCACCGTTTCCCCTTAGATGGGGAAACGGCCTTGACCGATTTCAATCTGGAAGCCGATGGCAGTTTCGAGGCTTTGGGCTTTTTGGCAGGTTAGGTCTGGGCAGTGAAGGGGAAAGGCGCTTTGTTTTGCAGGTTCTCGAGGCGGGGCAATCAGTAGGGGCGATTTTACGGAGCATCAGAGGGTGGATTTCCTCAACTACGATTGGGGTATGGGAGGTATTGATGGGAGTAGGATGAATCTAGGGTTGCGGGGTACGTGATTAAGTGGGTGGAAGGGGTAGTGGTTGGGTAGTGGAGGTTCATAGGGTGTTGGAGACTGAGAGGGGGGTGATGGTTTTAGCGGGGCTGAGAGGCGGGTGCTCAATAATGGGGGAACAGGGTTGTGTTTCATGTGCGGCTAGCGAGAGAGACGCGGTGAGGCCTGGGGCACTTACTTGAGGGCTGACAGCGGACAGAGGCGGTGGCGGAAGTTCCAAGTCGGCGTGGGTGTGCTCCGAGCTTTATGGCGTCTGTTGGGCTGGGCTTCTTTCAGCTGAGGCTTCCGACGGCGAAATCGCCTCCGTAGCTTCGTGAAACTCACCGTTCGACTCTTCACTGGCCGAGACTTCGAGCGCGACAGCTTTCTTTCGGTTGGCCTAATGATTAACTCGAGCCATGGCTACAATAGGGTTTTGGAGTTCTCACAAAGAAAAGAGAGAGGGCTCTTGGATGTTTAAGAGAGGAAGAGGAGACGGTTATAGAGCAGAGTGGGGGAAGAAAGTCGGTGAACATGGGTTTTAAAAAGGGAAGTGAGGAAAAAAAACGGGATTTGCATTTATCCCGAAAATCCACAATTCAAAATTTCCCTCCCAAATCAAAAGAAATCTTCCCCAAATCATCATAATTAATTTCTCTTCCCCATAATCTTGGAAAAGACTAACCTCTCTCTTCCAAATGATGTAGCCGTTTTTTGCCTTAAATAGTCCACCTGCACATCTGCCACGTTATAACTCTCCAAAAGAGAGCTATTTTAGTAAATAATTGGGTTAATTCGTGCATTAGCGTGAGGATCTTTATCCAAGAAGCATGCTAAAGTGAGGAATTGACTGGAAAAGTTAATTATCATATGCTAAATCCTCAAGTTGCTGAATTTATGCAAATTCTTGCTTGTTTCCCCTATTTTTGGTATATTTGTGCAGAATTTGGAGAAGTGACTGAGGAACAGTAGAATGCTAGAATTAGAGGAGAAATGTCGGAGCATTGTTGTGCGAGAGCATATCAATACTGGAGCATCACTTGCTGCAGCAATTCCTGGGTAGCGCAGAAACACGCGGGATTTTCACTTATGTCCGTACAACCCCCGTTTTATTGAGTTTTGCTCTAATTTTCAAGGGTTCTAGATAAGGGTTGTTTCACCATCATTCCCCAAGGGGGAATCGATCCCAGGAGAGAAAATACTCCAAATACAGTGCTGAAGTTGAGGATAGCAGACCCATTTCGAGGAAGAGTAGACGACAGGAAGGAGCTACTACTGGACCTTGCATGCTGGTGGTCTCCATCTGCGTTTTTCTCTCTTTCCCTGAAATGGGTTGTATTCTCCTTTCTTCCATTTTGTTTTCTTCGCCCATGTTGAGTTAAACCCCATCTTAGGGGAGATTTACATGCTGTAACTAACTTGATACTGAACCTCTAGCTGCTGCATCTATTTGTAAATAAAGTTGTTTTATTCATATTAATTTTATTTGAATCTCATTCAAATAATTTCTCTCATAATATATAGTTTTATTTATAATTAACTATATATTATAATGTATCAATATACATATAATCCCTTAAGTAATTTGAACAATTCAAATTCTTCCAAAAACTTGATCCTCGTTTTACCCGTTATGAGCTAGCAAGGGGACCTAATGGACCTACAGATCCGAAGCTCCAACGATGCAAGATTAATCGGTCAAACTCATTGACCGAGTTAATCTAGATTCGTTAACTAGGGGTCGTTCCACTAAAGACCCGCAGTTGCACTCTTCTCACTGCATAATGTTTTCGTGTCCATGGACATACGACCATTAATGACGAGTCAATCCTTCACGAGTGTTTGTAAATCAAGTTGGGTCAAATTATCGTTTTACCCCTGAGTTACATCTTACTCCTTAAACATCACTGCTCCTCTAATGAACAACCCTGTATGGTCCAACCAATAACCGGAAGTCCTTCTCGGCCAATGAGAGGGTGGGGCCCCTTGTTCAAGTCCCAGAGTCAGCATTTAAGGGAATACTCATCTACTCCCCTAAAGTCGGGGAGGAGTGAATTCCATCTTGTGAAGTTATGTTCCCAGCTCCCCACTCGGTCTCGTCCCCAAAATAGTAGGAATGTTGAGTCGGCGACTCGGGCCACTCTCACCCATATAGATCAAAGGACGAGCCCTCACGGGCAGGAGTCCATAACTCACTCAGGATTGAGAATGAGTTGCCTGGTCATCCTAAGAAATAGCAACCTATTAGCTAACGGTGTTACATCTAAAGATTGCCTATTTCATGGTCCGGTATTATACAAACTCATTGTATAGGATACCTCCACTCGCATGTCTCCACACGAATGACCTGGATCGAGTCGTCTGTAACCTTTACAGAGTGGGTCGTATCCATAGTGTTGCCAGGATAAGGTACCCAGCCTTATCCATATACTATAGACCATTTAGGTTATTCACGGGACATTATCCATTCATATATCAGGGGTATATCAAATATATACCCCGTATATCAACTATATACCCAGTATATATACTGTCCCGATTACATCATAAATAACCTTGGATGTTTAGTTTATTGGATTTTGGACAATGCAAAGCTATGATTCAACAACAAATTTATTAAATAAAACTTTATTAAATAGACATTTGTTTTTACAAAATACAAACTACGAGTTTAGGGCAACACACCCAACATCGGCTAGGTTTCTGACGAATCCAAGTAGGCATACTTTAGGTGCCGAGGTAATGCCTTAAGCTCCAAGACTGGCGGTTCTTCTACAGAAGGCTTCAGCAATTTGTACTCACGATGTGCCAGGTCTAAAGACTCATGTATACTCTTGGCTGATTTTTCTCTGTTATCTAAGTAAATAACCTTCGGGTCTTCCTCTATGTTGTCAAGGTCGCTTCCAGAGTCGACAACTTACAGATGCTCTAGCATGACTTTTGCTTCCAACTCTTCAATTAATGCCCCATCCAGGATCTTTAGCACGGAACACTCTTCTGATTCAGCTGGGAATTTGATTGAGTCGTATACTAAGAATTTAACTTCTTGATCTTGAACTCGCATCGTCAGCTCTCCCTTGTGAACTACCAGCGCTCTCCCCGTGGCAAGAAATGGCCTCCCAAGGATGATAAGGGACCTCCTTATCTGCATCATAATCTAAAATAATAAAGTCAGTAGGGAAGATGAATTTATCAACTTGTACCAAGACATCTTCAATTTTCCCTTTCCGAATGCGTGATGGATCGGTCCGCAAGTTTCAATGTCACTGTCGTAGGCCTTACTTCTCCTATACCCAGCTTGTTATAGAGAGGATAACGGCATGAGGTTGATTCTTACTCTCAGATCACATAATGTAACTGTTGGGACTTTCTCTACCTTTAAGAAGATTAGAGACTCGTGCAAGCACACACGGTCACAAGTAATACTCGAAAGTAATCCAAGGTCGAATCCTCAGTGACTTGTTACTTTTCAAAATCAAGTAATGCAGTGAAATGGTTCAAATATGCAATTGTGATTTAGGAAGAAAACAGTGGTGAAATGTTGTTGTTTGGGGTTTTAACTAACAAGCAATTTAATGAAACTCAATCTCCTTGTCTCCTACCTTAGTTTTGATGCAAAACATGGAAAACACACTATGTTGGAAAAATGCACCAGGGGCAATTCCTGACTTTTCTTGGGATTTGAGTTCTACTCTTTCACTACCGCTTTTGGTTGCTACAGAGGCTAGGGTAACCTACAATCATATTCCTATGTGTGATTACAATCCTGGAAAATATCTACCAACTCATTTGCATTATGGGTCAGAGGGCCTATGCCTAGGACCATATTTTATGCGCTTATTCCTAAGTCACATCCCATATTGGTTTCCTATTATTTTACCTAACCCATCTTTCCCAAGGTTAGGCTTTGGTGTATAAATCAAGTTCCCACTGGCCAAACGGAAAAAAGACGTAAAGAGAAGTTTTTAGAAACCAATCAAAAAAAGCGTCAGGCGCAATCTGACCAAAATCCCGAGCGTGTTGAAAATCAAATCATTTGACTAAGGCATTCCACAAGGAGGTTGATAACTAATTTAGAACATAATTAGATGAAAGTAAATGCACGAAAACATAAAGAAAGTATTTTTCATTGAATTTAAATGAATCAATAAGTCGTATAAGGAGTTCTAGCTTGACCCTCTTCTCTCTCGAGCGTGAGGGGAGTTGAAACTCGCTAAAGAACTTTAAAATAACAAAATGAACAAAGAATGGAAGAACGAACTCGAATTAAAAGCAATACGAAAGGTAAAAGCGTGAAAAATGAATAAATGAACAACTAGAACATGAACATAAACCTTAAAAACGTGTTCTACAACTAGAGAGCATCTAAAGAAGATGAAATGAAGCTTGGAATGGATGATTTGCTAATGGAGGGATGACTTCCTTTTATTGCACCATAGGTTGGTTGAAACTCGCCTCCATTTTAGGTGGAAAAGGGTTGAGATTCACCTAACCACCTCACTTGGACTTGGACTCACGATTTTGAACATGTGGGAAATGTCCTCCTCACCTTTCATTAATCAAAACGTGTGTTTGACATTTTGCCCTCCAAAAATGCGTCGGGCGCAATTCTGCAAAAATAAAATTCTGTTATTTTCTTCCAACTTTTTTTACCGCATTTATCTCATATTTTTCCAAAAGTACCATAGTTTGACTTTTATGCAAAAATAATCTATGCATGTTCTACTTTAAGAATATGTGGTCCTTTTTGGCAAATAATAATGGGAAAGGGATCAAAAACGTGGTTAAACAGGGCTACCGTCACATGTTTCTGCAGTAAAAATTCAACCATAATAGTAAGCCTTATTTTATGTCCTCTAATGGAAACGGGTATTGTGAAACTTCTAGGGTCCTTCATCTTCGCTGGAATTTTTCTCGTAGGATATTGCTGCAAGCCTTGGTCATCGCCACAGTCTCATACTCTCCCGACTTTCTCTTCTTGGTGAGTATCTCCTTTAGCAAGCTTACGTAATTCGACATATGTTCTAGAGCTTCCACCAAAGGTATGTTAACATGCAGTTGCTTCAACACATCTAAGAACTTCTTGAACTGAACGTTCTACTCTTTCTTCTGCAACCGCTTAGGATATGGTGGTGCCGGTCTATACTCTGCTGTAGCATCTGCATGCTCTGTCTACTTTCTTTTCTTGGGCACTATAGTCTGTGTTGATTCTGCTTTGGATGTGTTGATCTCTACTGGGGTGACCTTCTCACTATTATTGTCCTAAACTTTCATAGGTTGCTCCATAATTTGCACTGGTGGAGTGGGTAAAACTATCTCTACTGGTTCACTATTTTTCGCTATTTGAGATTCTCCTGATTCTTTCTGAGTAGGCTCACTCACTGACCCTGGAGCATTCAGATGTGTCGGAGGTAATGCTTTTCCACTACGCAGTGTGAGAGCTTTACATTGCTCCTTACCATCCCTCTTTCGTACTTCAGTGTCGCTTGACAATGCTCCAAAAAGTCTACTTTTCAAATGAGTTGCTAACTTGCCTACTTGCAGCTCCAGATTTCATAGTGATGCGGCCTGGCTCTGCATAGTAGCGTCATTATTGGCCATACATTGCTTCATCAACTTTTCCAGTGACGCAATCGTTCCTTCTACGGGCTTCAGAAATAGCACCTGGCCTTGATTCGCAAATCCTGGGGGATAATTTCCATTCTTCTGGTATGCTGGACCATTGGATGTGCCAACATTATTTCCTCCCTGATTTCCACTCCAACTGAAATTGGGGTGATTTCTCCAGCCAGGGTTATACGTGTTGGAATGTAGGTTGTTTCTGCTGTTTTGCGGATTGTCCAAATAGTAAACAAACTCTAGATCGCCAGGGCAATTATTATAATGATGATCTCCTTCGCAGAAGGAGCAAGAAATCCCCTGAATGTGGCTAACATTTGCCTTGCCAGCAGATTCTCCCACTGTACTCTACTGTGTCATCCTTCTCATCACTAAATCTGTCAGATTCTCAATTTTTAAATTCAGAGCAGAATATGATTCGTATTCGTTACGTCTCCTACCTCCTCTACCTTGAATAGCTCTAGGGTCTGAACATGAATGGTTGTTCGATGATATCCTTTCCAAGATATTGAATGCTTCAGCATAAGGTTTTGCTAGCAATGCATCATTCCATGGTGAGGGCATCAATGACTAGATGCGTAGCATCATCCAATCTATTGTAATATGTTTCAATCTGGATGCATCTTGGGATTCCATGGTGAGGGCATGTTTAAAGCAGTCGCTTGAAACGCTCCCATGACTCGCTCACTGATTCCCCAGCAAATTGCTGAAAGTTGTTAATATTGCTTCTGTACTTAGCGTTCTTGCTGGGTGGGAAGTACTTCATCAAGAATTTTTCGGTCAATTCATCCCAACTTGTAATGGATTCGGAAGGCAGCGACTCCAACCAAGTCCTGACTTCATCTATAAGAGAGTAGGGGAACAACTTAAGCCACAGCATTTCCTTGCTGCATTCTTCATCCTTAAACGAATTGCATACCCCCATAAAAAAAAAAAAAAAACTTCAGATGTGAATGCGGGCCTTCAGTAGGATGTCTGTGAAATTGGCCCACTGTCTGGAGATCTGAAACATTATCGGCTTGAGTTCGAACTTTGGGGCTGCAATTTCAGGCTCCATGATTACTGGGTTGAAATTATAGAAAGTCGAAGCTACATACGCCCTAATTTCTCTACAATGTCATCTGCTAGTAATACAACATTGAGAGGGGCACTGCTACCTCAAGGTCAGTAGTAACAAGAACCTCATCTACTTTTTCCTCAATCTTCACATTCGGTGGAATAGGTTGGCGCATATTTGGGTTCGGTGGATTCATATTTGCTTCAGCTTGGGTTCTTCTTTGTTCTCGTCGATTTCTATGGAAAGTTCGTTTTATCTCGTGATTGATAATATATTCCAAGCTCTCAAAATCGTTCATGTACCTACAACCACACAGAAATGTGAGAAAAAGAAAACTCTATTAAGCATTGTATCTACAAACACTATTGTTTAAAATAAAATCACTAAGGTCCCCGGCAACGACGCCAAAACTTGTTACGTCCACACAACCGTGCTGACAACACGTCCAAGTATACACAAAATGTTGATTGTAGTATGAAACAAGGTCGAATCCATAGGAACTTCAAATGATATTTGAAATGGTGTTCACAGATACCAAAAGCGTAAAATAAAGAAGTATAGATGTTGTTTTGCAACTTAAATAAGTAAACATAAAATGAACAAAGCAATAAACAAACCGCAACAGCAGACACACTTCGTAAAGCTGATAACAAAAAGAAGTACCAGCACAGAATATGAAAACGGGGAGATAATAGATCTGGAAAAGTGGTGGAGATTCACATGCATTCACAGACTTATCAACCTACCCTCTAGCTAACAACATTCACTAGTGCCCAACTCGACTTGGTTCCCTTCCGAGACCCTCGAATATGGAAACCCACAACTCCCATTGCTAAGTTTCCAAGAAATCAAAACAAGTTCTAGGCATGATTAGGGAACCTCATTCCTGATAGTCCACAAAATACAATAGAAAAGTGTTAATCACAAATGAAGCAAATCAGCAACCGCAAACCTTCCCGAGTCAATACCGAAGCTAGCAAACAGAAGAAAGTGGCTAACAATATTGAGTAAGATATAAGAAATAAACACATCTTCATTTACAAATGAGTAAAGTAGCTAGAGATTCAGTTTTACAGCAGTTACAGCAAGGGAATCTCCTCCGAAATAGAGTTTAGCTCATAAATGAAGAAGAAAATACAGTGGGTAGAAGAGGAAAACAACCCATCTTAGGGAGACATCAGAAAATCGAAGAAGAAGAAGTTGACAGCTCGAGACTGTCGTGGAATATCCCCTTCTAGCGTCAGCTTTCTGGCCTGAAAATGGAGAGAATCGTCCTCCTTGTCGTTTCAGCTCTAAAAAACATGCTTCTATTAGGATCTGTGTATGGCGGCTAGGGCAACATACCCCTTTTATATTGGGTTCCGATTTTAGGGCACCCAGCTAAAAATTATACGGACATGGTAATTCCCATGTCTGGGTTGTTACTGCGCAGTGAATCCATGCTCCAACTTTGCTTCGCTCCAGCATTTATCTCCTCTGCCTTGAAAATGTTTTGCTCACTCTTATCTAGATTTAGCACTCCCTTGGTGTCTTCTACTTCCAAACCTGTGCATTTACACCAGAAATAAGAACATTTAGTGCAATATTTAGCTACCGTATTCAAGACCTGGGGCTTTTAGCTCGGATTCAATTTTCTACTCTTTTCTATGCTAATTGGGCACCAAAACCGACATACTTTAACAATTCTTTCCATAAAATCACTCGAATAAACACTAGAAATAACTCTCTTATGGAGAGTTATCGGTATGCCAAACCTACAGATGAGTTTCGTCCACACGAAGTTCGTGATTTTTGCCTCAGTTATAGTGGTCAGTGGCTTGGCCTCTGCTCACTTGGTGAAATAATCCATAACTACTATAGCGAACTCTGTTTGGTCCTTTCTAGGTGGGAGGCCCAATGAGGTCGATCTCCCATTGGGCGAATGGCTAAGGATTGGAGATCGACATGAGGAGCTCGGGCGTCTTATTTATCGCTGCTGCAAACCTCTAGCACCGATTACATCTGCAAGCGAACTCCATGGTGTCTCGCCCCATGGTGTGCCAGTAGTAGCCCTGTCTCGGCCTCCTGCGTTATTGTCGCATACCCCTTCGTGGATCTCTCTTAGGGCATAGTTCGCCTCTCCAGATCTAGGCATCTCAGTAGTGGGAGAGAGAATCTTCGCTTGTATAGTACGTCGCCCCGGAGGATGTATCCTGCTGACTTGCGTCTCACCTTCTTGACTTCAACCTATTTTGGTAGGTCTTCACCCGAAGAAAGACCTTCATGGGATCCATCCAGGTCGAGGCCATTACCTCTATGCGCATTGCTTCCTGCTCCTGAACAGAGGTAGGGGTGAGCAAATGAACCCAAAAAATTGAACCAACCAACCAAAACCAACCAAACCAAAGTCGTGGTCGGTCGGTTTCCAAAGAGGATCGGTCGGTGGTCGGTTCTAGAATTCTAGAACCGACCTGGCATCAATTAACCCCTCATACCGACCAACCAACCAATGGTATACACTAACATTAAAAAAATATATTTTATTTATATTTATTCTTGTCCTATTCTTTAGGGTTTTGTGCCACCGCTCACCGAGCCCCCAAATCTGATTTTCATTCACAGCTCCCCAAAAATCTGATTTTCATTCACAGCCTCTCAAGTTTAATTTTCTTCACAACTCCCAAAAATCTTAGGTCTTTTCACCATCCACTCTTGCAGTAAAACTAACAGCTCTCACGCCTTGTGTAAGTATCTCTCCATTCGACCATCCTTAGCTTGATACTTCTCAGTGATTTAATTGACTACGAGCTGCGAATCGCCCCTGATGTCCAAACGCGTGGCCCACATGGCTTCTGCCATGCACAGGCCGGCTATCAGTGCTTCGTACTTTGCTTCATTGTTTGAAGCTGAGAAGTTGAACCTTACCGCGTACTCGAACTGATCTCTATTGGATGCCTGGAGGACTCCGACCCCACTACCTTTCTCGTTTGAGGACCCATCGACGTTGAGGACCTATCTGCTTAGGTTTTCTTTTCCCGAGATGGGGAATGGAGAGAGTTCTGCAATGAAGTCAACCGCCGCTTGACCCTTCGCTTGTTAGTGGTTTTGATAACAGTGGTGTCGAGCTCAGGTAGCTCTTGAGCTCGTCGAAAGCCACTTGGCATTTTGGGGCCACTCAAAGTGCTCTTTCTTCCGTATGACCTTGAAGACTGGCAGGCATTTATCTGTAGATCGTGACACGAAACAATTCAATGCAGCGATCCTCTCATTGAGACATTGGAGATGTTTTAGATTATGAGGCAGTTGCATGTCTAATACAGCTCGGATCTTCTCAGGGTTTGCCTCTATTCCGTGCTGGTTGATCATGAATCTTAGGAACTCGCCAAAAGAGACCCCGAACGCACATTTCTCCAGATTAAGTTTCATCTGATACTTTTGGAGGATTTCGAATGTCTCCATCAGGTCGGCTATGTGGGAGGTCGTCTTCTTGCTTTTTACCAACATGTCGTCCACATATACTTCCATGTTCCGACCTATCTGGTCGGTGAACATCTTATTGACCATGCATTGATAGGTCGTTCCATTGTTCTTTAGCCCAAAAGGCATTACTTTGTAGCAGTAGAGTCATTAGTCGGTGATGAACGAGGTGTGTTCTTGGTAGGGGGTGTGCATTTTTATTTGGTTATACCCTTGATAGGAATCCATGAAGCTCAAGATTTCGTGACCTGATGTTGTGTCGACCAGCTGGTTGATCCCTGGGAAGGGGAAGCTACCCTTTGGCAAGCCCTATTTAAGTTATTGAAGTCTATGCACATCCTCCATTTTTCGTTTGATTTTTTTATTAACACTACATTCGAGAGCCACACAGGGTAATTAACTTATTCGATATATTCAGCTTTCAAAAGTTTTTGGACTTCTTCTACAATAGCTGCGCTTCTTTCAGAGTTTACAAGTCGTCTTTTTTATTTTATAGGTCGCACATAAGGGTCTACATTGAGACGATGAACTATGATGTTGGGATCGATCACAGATATGTCTTCGTGTGACCAAGTGAATATGTCGATGTTGCTCTTCAAAAACTAGATGAGCTTTTCCCTCTCGGTGGCCCCCAGCTTTGTACCGATGCTTGCGCACTTCTTTGGGTCGAGCAATGGGACAAGCTCCAGGTCTTTCGTGGGCTCTCCATGGCTCTACTCGTCAAGTGACTTGGCTGTTTGGAGCTCAGGGCCCCCGGTGATGGCGTTGCAGGTCAGTTTGAGGGCCATCACATTGCATTCCCTCGAGGTCTTCTGTTCGCCTCGTATCGTCCCCACTTCCTTAAGAGTTCGGTATTTCTTTGCTTGATGAAGTGTAGATGGCACAGCCTACAGGTTGTGGATGATAGGTCGGTCGAATATTGCGTTGTACGCAGACCTGACTTCGACCACTACAAAATATGTCATCCTTGAGGTCTGGTGTTCTCCTACCCCTAAAGTTATGAGGAGGCCTATGCATCCCTTAGGCTTAAACAATTGCCCTGCAAAACCGATCAGCAGAGTGGGGCTAGGTCTAAGCTAACCTCGATCCCATCCCAAAGCAATGTAAGTAGAAAATGATAGAATGTTAGCTGAAACACCTCCATCAACCAGTATGCACCCCACTGTCACATGGTTGATTTGGGCTACTATGACCAAGGCATCATTGTGAGGGCTGTACATGACCTTCATATCTTCCTCCGGAAATGGGATCTAATAGGGGATGAGTTGTGTTCGCCCATACTTCATGGCGAGCTTCTCAAGCTAGTGCTTTGCGCTTGTTTCCCGTTTGGCCCCCACTTGGTCCTTAAGATCATTTTGACACGACCCATCCAAGAATACCTACTAGTTCAAGAACAGGCCGCGCCGACCATGGTCCCCACTTGGTGCGGAGTCTATAGTCTAATTTCTTCTAAACTTTTAAAGTAACTTTTACATTACATCTATTCTTACACCCTTTCTAGATACACTATTCATGATGTACCTACAAATGATATGCAATTTCTCAACGACTCTGGATGCCAGAAGCTGATCCACTATTTCTTTGAAACTCATATACAACTTGGGGAAAAAACAAAGGATAAAGAGTGAGCTGGAAAGCTTAGTGGGTGGTAAGTTAATATGAAAATAATATTGTAAAACTTCTTTCCATAAACAACTGAAGTTTTGAAGCTCTGCAAAACATACTTCAAAATAATAAACTTTTTCATTTAAATTTCGTAAATTTTGGGCCACTAAAAACTCAGTAAACTTTTTCATTATAAACTTGTAACAACACACATTTTCTAAATAAATTTGTAAAATCGTTCTCTTCAAACATAAACAGAGGTAGGAAAACACTTTCTAAAATCACTTTATAAAAACATATGAAATATCTTCTTTCAACCATAAAACAGCTTAAGAAAACTCAATACCACATATGTACCCATATTCTATTCTTGTTCTAGTCTACTGGCACAGAGTAATCTCAATACACACACCAGAATAATTCTATTTCTGGTTTACTGGCGTAGAGTAATCTCAATACACATAGCAGAATAATTCTATTTCTGGTCCACTGGCATAGAGTAATCTCAATACACACAATAGAATAATTCTCTCAATGCACGGAGTAAAATGGTCCTAAAGACTTTCTATTTCTGGGTATACAATAGAAACACATTCATATAGCATACGAGTAATCACCTGGATACAATAATATGGTGGTTTGAAAACTTATTTCTGTATAAAATTCTCAATCTGATAAATAGTTCTAAAATTCTTATTTTCTTCTTTCTAAGAGCTTCTCTTTCCTAAACCAGTTCTAAAATATTTATTTCTAACTTTCTCAAACCTTTCTTTCTAAGAACACTTCATAAAATTCTATTTCTCAAACTATTTTTGAAATCTTGATTTTATAAAAATTCTAAAACAATTTCTGAAATCTCTCGGTCTTAATAACATTTCATAAAAGTTTCTCAAATTCTTTATGAAATCTTTCTTTCTAAAATCTTTATACAATTCTCTAAAAACATAAAACATTTCTAATTCTTATTAAATACAGTTATTCTCAAAACATTTCTAACATCATTATTTCTAACAACATTCAATAAACTTCAAACATTTCTCTGGAATCATTATTTAGAAATTCTTAGAAACATTTCTAAATTCTCAGACAAACACATTTTATTTCGTTCTAATTTGAACATTTCTTAAATTTCAAATATTTTTCTAAATCATAGAACATTTCTCTAAATTCTAAAACATTTCTAAAATCTCAAACAATCAGAGTTATTTTCATTCTCAACAGAAATACTATAACATATATCATACATATAATTTCTCGAAATTCTATAATAGTAAATATCTAAAAACATTTCTGAAAATAATTACTCATAAATCCAATAATAATATCCAAAACGTATAATAAAATAATTACTCACAAATCCTTCAAACTGAGATATTCGCAACTTTTCTGACCTAAAATATCAATTTAATACCAAATTAATTCACTTAATTCCAACATAAACTTTATTTCAACTTAAATCATAATATCTTCAAAACAAACCAATTATCCAAATTCATAACCTCATTCTCTCTCTTCATTTAAAAATATCACTTATTCTCTTTTATATTACTCAGGAGTGTGACCCACAATTTACCAATCAATTTCACTTTCCCTCGATTCATTCACTTTAGCAACACCTTTAGTTTTACCCAATTCATTTTTCTTTTCTTATTTAATTTTTATCCCAAAATTCCTTTCTCTCTCTTCCAATAACAACCTTCATCTTCTTCTTCTTCTTTCTTCTCCATTAAAACCCACCAATTTTCTCCCGTTCTTCCTTCCTCCTCTTTCTTTTCTTTTTTTTTCCTCAACCAATAACCCATTTCCACTTGATTTGTGTTACATCTTCAATCCCCTTAACAAAACCCTTAAGCTTGGCCCTCATTATTTTTCATCTTCCTTCTTCAACAGCCCTAACAAATTCTTTGTCCAGTTTCTGCCATAAACCAAAAAATAAAAGCTACCTTCTCTGTAAAATTGATTAGTAAGGTCAAAATCTATTTCTTTAACTCTTTTAACCGGATTTTTGAATAAATAAAATGATGGAAGAACAAACCCACAACTAAGTTCCAATTTCCATTCATTCCAAATTTCTTTTCACAATAATCTCAAACATAACTAGTTACCAATTTCACTTCTTCCTCAAAAGATCTGAAAATCATTCCAAAATTAACAGAAATCTCCTTTTCTCCTCCTATTCTTTTCATTATTTTATGTTCTTTTGTTTTCTTTCCTTCTTTCTTTTATTTTCTTTCCTTTAAAGCCATTTGTTTTACACGTGCTCCAAAACCAAAATTTCCTTTCTTTTTTTTATTTCATTGGTGGTAAAGGACCATAATGTCCTCATAAACCAACTCAAGTAAAAATTCCAAATTCCAACTCAAGTAAAAATTCTAAATTTCTTCTTTACTTTTCTTTTTTATTTTTACAACTTAAATGATAAACGTGTCCTTACAATATTGATCACGGCAGGTCGGTTTGAGGGAGACCGCATCCTCTCCCTTTCCGTCCTTTCTCCTCTCGAGTTGCCTGCTTTCTTTCCTCCTCTGCTGGGAGCTCCCCCCCCCCCCCCCCCCAAACATGCTTCTTGAAATATCCCTTCTAGATGAGGCCCCCAATCGGCCTCTTCAAGTTGTAGCAGTCAGAGGTGTCGTGACCATGGTCCTTGTGAAAATGGTAGAACTTAAACCTGTTGCGCTTCTTAGGGTCTCGGTGCATGGGTTAGGCTCGGTAAGCAGGTCGAACTTCGAATCATGGATATTAGCGAGGATCTCAGCTACCGAGATGTTCAAAGGCATGAAGCGATCATACTACTCAGGTCGGCCGTGCTTCTGATCCTGCTTTTTCCGGGAGTTGCAGTCGTACTGTCGCCAGCATTGCAGCGACCTTCTGGTGCTATCCCGACCTCTTCTTTCGCGTGACGAGCTGGCTCTTGACGGGTCTTCCAAGAATTAGCTCACTGGCTTGCATAAACTTTCTAGCTCGCTCAATGCTAGCTTCGATAGTGAACTCAAACTTTTTAGCGAACGACCACTTTAACTGTTTGTGGCGTACTCCCGAAGCGAACGCTGAGCAGGCGAACTCCTCGTTGCATGATACCCTGATCTGTGCGGTGAGGAATCTTCTCACTTAATCCCTCAAGCTTTCCTCCGACTTCTGTCTTATATTGAATAGGCACTGAGCTGAATGCAGAGTCTCTTGTTGTGCTGCAAACTGGGCTATAAATGCCTTGTGGAGCTGTTTCCAAGAGGAAATGGAGTGAGCCAATAGCTGCCAGTACCATTTCCTCGCTGACCCTTGCAAAGTCACAGAGAATGAGATACATGATTAAACGACAATGAGATACATGATGGGGATCACATTTCAATACTCTAGTCAGCTTTATCGAGACAATTGTAGAGGATGGGTCAACTTCTGAACAAAAATATGAAGCAAAGGTTCTAATAAATTCGATTCAGACATTTGATTTCATTTTTCATATGCATCTTATGAAAGTTGTATTGGTAATCACAAATGAATTGTCTCAAGCACTATAGAGTAAAGATCAAGATATCGTGAGTGTAGTGAATTTGGTCAGGATTTGTAAAGAAAAATTACAAACAATGAGAGAATTAAGTTGGGATTCAATACTAGATCAAGTTTCTAATTTTTGTGATAAGCATGATATTGAAATGCTTGAGATGAATGCTATGTTTTCAATTCGAGAGAGGAAAAGACGAAAATCTCAGCCAATCACAAATATGCACCATTACCGTGTTGAGGTTTCTTACACGATCATTGATATGCAACTTCAAGAGCCGAACAATCATTTTACCGAAACAAGTACAGATCTGCTTCTTTGTGTAGCATGCCTGAATCCGAGCAACTCATTTGCTGCTTTTGAAAGACAAAACTTATTCGTCTCGCTCAGTTTTATTCTAGAGATTTTTCAACTACTGATCTTGTTGTTCTTGAGGACCAGCTTCAAATTACGTCATTGATATGCGTTCAGATACTATATTTGTTGAACTAACAAATATCAGTGATCTTGCACTAAACATGGTGAGGACAACTAAAGATAAAGTTTATCCATTCTTATCACATGCATTGATAAAGATTTATTTGATAAAATAGATAATGAAGTTATTATGCAGCGATTTCATAATATGAAAACTCATAGAAGACAATTATGATGTATTAAATTATAGCTCATTTCATTTATGATTTTGTAGAATTACTTTTTTTTTTTTACTTCAAAGAATTACTTATTAAATTAGTATAAAGCTTCCTGAACAAAATTTCTAGATCCGCCTGTTCTCTGGCTCAACAAAATTAAGCTAGTTCAAACTTTGTCTTTGCAAAAGATGAGGGGTGGTTGAGGGGCCAGAAAAGGGAGAACGATGAGGTTTTTGTTTGTAAAAACGGCTTGCGAGAATCCTCAAGTTCTCCATGACTTTTTTCTGCCATTTCCTATTACTCACCATATTCCCTCCAACAAGTCTAAGCATCATATTGTATACTTGAGTCTTTCTTTATACTTCTACTAGAAATGTATCAGATTGGTAAACTACCTCTATAGTTACAGAATTATAATTTTAATCAATATTGCTTCCATAGCTTGCAGAATGCAAGCAGAGGAGGACATGGATCTTCCAAAAACAAGATCGGAACAGTCTCATCTATCTTCTCTTAATTTTTATGTGTGCAACTTCACTGCCTTTTCTAGTCTTTTAACTGTTCATATTTGTTGGGTCAATCTTTAAATTTAGATTCTATTGATGGACGTGTCTATTACGTCTCTAAATTTTAAAAGTTCAATTACGTCTCTAAATTTTGAGTTGTGACTTTACGTAGATCTTGCTGTTAGCTAAATAATAATGTGACATACCTTTGACTCAATACGGTAGACAAATGGTAGAAGGAGGCAGAGAGTTGAACATATTAGAGTGGCATGATTTGTAAAAGAATTGATATGCTAAAGGAGCTCTCTCTCTATATGCTTTTCTTTCTATATATGTATGAAGATCTTTAACTGCTCACGTCCAAAGTAAAGTTTTGAATTCAAGTAGCCGTAGTGCTGTGTACAAGTTCTCTAGTGTAATCGCTGTGTTTCATGGTTTTGTTTTCATTCTATAAGCGAAGAGAAATTCTCTCTTTCTATATTAGATTGCAATGGAATTAGTTGCTACGGATTTCCTATTAAAAAAAAAAGAGAAGAAGAAAAAGGAATCAGCTGCGAATGGTTGGAAATTTCCTTAGTTAAGCTTCTTCGACTATGTTGGGTAAGTTTGTTAAAGAAACAATAATTGAAAAGGGTGTGATAAGTGCCAAAACGAGCATAGTTCAGCGGTAATTGACATATACTTCCAATCAAGAGGTTGTGAGTTCGATCCCCAACTTTCCATACTCACGAGTTGTACTTGAAAAGAAACTTCTAAAAAAAGAAAAGGGTGTGATAAGTGTTGAAAAATGCTTTACAATTCCTTTTGGGATCTTTGTAAAAAAATTTCGTTTCCACTTGTTTTGCCATTACTAAACCCTTCTGTAATTATGGAATCACTCGCATAGTCGCCAATTGGTGGCTGGAGATTTCTCTATCTCCTTTTTATTCTCTGGTTTTGGTAATGAAAGTATATCAGGGGAAAAAAAGAGGAAAAAAAAGTTCTTAGGTAAAGGTTTACTAGCTAAGATTCTACCACGTATCTAATCTTGTTCTTTGTTGAGACCGAGTAGAAATGTTGACACTTTTCATTTCAATAATTTTCTTATATTTTGTTGCATCTGAAGTGCAATTCCAACAACAATTTTCAAACATATAATTATAATTCAAAATTGGGTAACTTGCATATTACCTTGTTTTAGCTCATATTTCTTATTAATCTTTAAATAAAATTTTCAAGTCTTTTTATCTGATTCCTATGCCACTGTTAATGTTACGGGCTACATATTAATTATAATTCAAAGTTCAATAAGGAAATTAAAATTTTTTAAAGTTTAGGAAGTAAATAGATTCCATCATCAAATTTAGGGACTTAATTGTAATGTAATCTTTTTTTTTCTTTATCTTTTTTCTGTTAAAATTATTAGAATTAAAAATTCAACAAGGAAACTAGAACTTTTTTGCTGTACTTTTATCTGATTTCTAGAGAAAAGCCAATAGTTGGTATTGTGCATTCATAGCTGTTAGGCCAAATTTGGGAAATTTGAATTATGACGACTTATCATTCACAGTAGTTGACATTCCAGGTCTCATAAAGGGTGCACATGTAAATCGTGGACTCGGGCACACATTCTTGCATCACATCGAACGCATGAGGGTTCTGGCGTATGTGCTAGACTTGGTTTCTGCATTAGGCGGTAGAAAAGGGATATCCATGAGAGTATATGTACCCGATACACATTAATATAAACTATATTGTTCCTTTGAAATTTAATTTATCTTAAATTTGAACATTTCAAACTTTTTTTAATTTTTTCCAACGTAATTGATCAATGAATTTTAAAGTAAGAAGGGACTTTATGAACATACCGATTATAAGCTCCAATGATACAAAATCAATTAATTATTTTATTAATTAATTAACCTTCTTTCATAACCTAATGCTACTCCACTATAAATTAATCTGGAAGTTGCATTCTTATGTATTGTAAGAAATTTTTCTTATGCTTTTATAGATTTGAATAGCTTGAATTGCTACAGCTGACTTATGTATATGCATTTACATTTGACACTATATATACCGTTATTTTTTCTGGAACTGTTCATTCAAGTTCGATCAAATCAATGGCTCATTCATCATTAGAAGAATAAGAAGACTAACTAGGCAAAACCAAGATCAGAATGGATCAGAAGCTTGGTCACTGGTTCCACCGACTAGAATATTAGAGTGATTCAGTCGATAAAGAGGTGCGCTTGAAGTGGGGGGTGTGCTGTCCGTATTGGGCCCTTCCCCATAAGGCCCCACCGTCGGGGCATAAGCGCCCTCTTGCTACCCATATACGAGATACCGTCTTAGCCTTCCCTGACCTGGATCGCTCCCCCACCTGTTGCGTTCATGATCGGCCTACTCAACTGTGTATCGATCGAAAGAGTGTCAGGGTAAGTTTCTCTAAACAAGTTCTTCTAAAAACGAAAACATGACAACTGAAGAAACCAGAAGCGAAATAAAAATCCTTGTCAAGTAGTTGCTCTTTGGAATCTGACGATATATGCATTATTGATTTTATATACTAGTCTCCCATGTTACTGCAGGGCTTAAACTGAACAAAAAATGAAAGAATAGTGTATAATAAAGTAAGTGTTAACTATCTCAAGTCATCTTGGGGATGTAGCTCAGCTGGTAGAGCGCTCACTTAGCATCGAGAGATACGGGGATCGATACCCCGCATCTCCACTTTTTCTTGTTAATTTTACATCCCCTTGATTAAAAATTAATACAAGTTTTATGTTTAATGAACAGTACACAATTTTCAACCATGTGGGCGTGCCGGAGTGGTTATCGGGCATGACTAGAAATCATGTGGGCTTTGCCCGCGCAGGTTAGGTTTGAATCCTGCCGTTCACGGCTTATTTATTTTATATTTTTCTTGCTTCTGACTTTTTTTGTTAAGACTTTTAATTATAGACTTATCCTCCTCTTCCTTTATCCTACGCTTTTACCCCTTCAAATATATTTTTATTGCTTCTGACTTTTTTTTTAAGACTTTTAATTATAGACTTATCCTCCCCTTCCTCTGTCCTACGCTTTTACCCCTTCAAACTTCGACCACCCCACTTTGAACACCTCATCGATTTGGCTAAATTTATTTTACCTCATTTTATTTAATATTTTGGTTAAATCGAGTTGGACCAAATGACTTACCATTCTAATCTTGTTGTCAAGAACACGAAATTGAAAAGGAAAATTTGTTTCATTATTATTGGCTAGTGAGTATTATTGATAAGAATCCATTCTTTTACTTATATTTAAATTTCCTTTTTTATTCGATAAAAATTTGGTTAAAAAACACATTTGGTCTCTAAACTTTGATGTAACGATTTAGTTCCTGAACTTTCAAAAGTAACAATTTAGTCCATGTACTTTGAAATTAGTTACATTTTAGTCGTTAAAATTTTGGTTAGATTTAACGGAAGTGTGACGTGGTTGTACGTGTGTACAAATTAAATGGACAATTGTATAACCGGTTGGTTCAATCCCAAAACGATTCAAATTTGGACCGGTTGAGAACTTAAAAAATATATATATATATATATATATATATAATGAAAAATGTCCTCTCTTTCACGACTTCTTCTTAGCATATTCTCCGGCACTATCTTCCGCACCCTGAAGCCCCCAACCCTCTCTTCCTCCTCTCCGCCGCCATGATACAGAAGTTTGTCGCTGGCGTCAACCCCACCCCTGCCGACGGGGGTGGTTTAGATAAAAGATAAATTACAAATGAGCAGTGGTTCCAATTCTCCCATTTGATAACAACATAACCCTTCCCTTCCCCCTCTCATTTCCTAATGTTGGGTTTTCACTCCTCTCCTCTCCCCTTGTTCTATTTTTTTCCCTTTCAATCCCTCTTCTTCTCAATTGACCCACAGAGATGGTTTGATTGAAAATTCTCTCAATTTTGTGAGTTTTCTTTAATTTTTTTCTTGATTTTCTCAAAAGAAGAAGATCCAGAAGACGAAGGAGATTGCAGTGGCAATAGCGAAATCCTCCACTTTTAAATCCAATCATGGCGGCACCGAATCGGTACAGCGCAGAAAGAGGGGCAGACCTCGCAAGGTTGTGATGAAGCACAAAACGAAGAGAAGAACGAGGAACTTTTGCCGTCAGAAGTTGCAAAAATACCGCCGGAGAAGAAAGTTAAAACCACCGAAGATGAGCAACCGCCGCCGCCCACTGTGGAAGGAGGTGAAAAACAAGAACCAAATGAGAAGCAGAGGAAGGAGGAGGAAGAGAGATGAAAGGGAAGACATTTTCATTTTATAACATTTGTAGTTCTAAACTGGTTCAAATTTGAATCCAACCGATACGCCGTTAAAGTCGAGAGAGAAGTCTCTAAAGCCGCTATGGTCTGGGCTCTCACTCACGTCGTCCGTCCTGGCAAAGTGGGCGGGGCAATCATATGCTCGGCGAGGAAAGCGCTTGACGAACCTGGTCTCCAACCGGCACAGAAATTTGCCCAGCACAAGTCGTAAACTTCGGATCTTATGTTCCTTTCGTCAAAGGGTGACTGAGAGAGAATTTGGGCCTGGCGTGCATCCGGTTCGGTCAACAATAAGGTACAAAGCGGATTTCAAAAATGGGCTTGAAGTTCCATTATCGTTAGGTCGAAGATCTCTACTAGGTTTAGTGCACTTTGGTAGTTGCGAATGTTGCCGTCACAGCGAAGAAAGGCCGAATGGAAGGGGGCAGTCAGCTGGCTGCTTCTTGGCCACGCCCCCCTGCAACTAGATACGAGATACTTGATCTAAATTCGAAAATAGGAAATTGCATACCATTCGCCGATATACGTATAGGAACATGGGTACATGATATAGAATGTCATCCAGGTCAAAGCGCAAAGCTGAGATTGAACCAACCGCCTGCATAGTTGTCCATTTAATTTGCACACATGTACATCCACGTCACGCTTTCGTTTAATCTAACCAAAATTTTAACAGCAGGGACTAAAATATAACAAATTTAAAAGTACAGGAATTAAATTGTTACTTTTGAAAGTTCAGGGACTAAATCGTTAGTTTATTCAAAGTTCAGGGACCAAATGTATTTTTTAACCTAAAAATTTTAAGTCACTTTTTCTATTTTAAAATAGATGCAAATTTCTTCTTCTCCCCCTCCCTTTTTTGTTAAATTTTATTTCAAGGATGAAATTGGATGGTGTATTGCCTTGAAACCATGTCAACTTAAACTTATAATTTTTTTTAATGTTTTTCTATATTAATTAGGGACTTTAAAAGACAAGCTATAGGAATATGTTAGTATTATGAATATATATTTGTTTACACTAATGTATTCCTATAATTTATTCGTGGACTACCACTTATCTTAAAGTTTCAAGTTTGAGTCTTACGTTGATTGTTGCTCAATCCAGGCAACAAGACTTGATTATAAATATTGTGCCCATCATATAAAACTATGACAATTCACAAAGTTTTTTTTTAGTGCAACATGTGGGGTGGGGGATCAAACTCACCTTTAGGTTGGAGGTATATGTCAATTACCGCTGAGTTATACTCGCTTTTGCAATTCACAATTGTTATAGTTTATGTTATGAGATTTAGAATGTATTTGGGAGTGATTTTGACATGACCAAAATCACTTTTGTCATTGTCAAAATCACTTCTCTTTCTATTGATCATATTTGGAAAATTAGAAATTTGATTTTAGGAAAGCTTAAAATCACTTTAAATGAGTTTTAAGGTATCACTTTCATGGTGATTTTGGAAAATATAATTAATTCTATTTAAATCTCTTTTTTCAAAATCACTTATTCTACCATCACTCCCAAACACATCATTAGTTTCAGAGCTTGAACACCAAGTGTTCAGATCGGCTATCGTTAGGGGTGTCCAACAAGATCGACGAAGAGGGGGCCGAGCAAGTGTACAAGGAGTTAAAATCGAGAGTGCACGGGTTCCCATCTTTCGTGTCTGTGATGTTATGGAAGAGGGTGTTGCAGAACTTAAAAGCTGGTCTTAAGAACCTTGTGAATGGTGAAACATCTTATAGACTTAAAAGGTAGATGAGATTATTGTTGATTAGGTGCTTGGAACTTTAGAGGGGTTATTGTAGAAGAATAGACATATTTATTTAGGTAATTTGCTCAAAGTCCCATGGATTTTGTAAAAATTAATAAAAGATGCTTTTTAATGACAAGTCAGCACCAAGAAATGAAGGCAAACAATTAGAACAATTCTGCACTACATCAAATGAAGCCATTACAGAATGCTTTTGTGCTGACTTTTCTCAACTTGGGATGCTAATGCCAAGAGGGAGCTTAAATAATTATTTCTCCATTATATTCTTTCGAAAGTTTCAAATATTTTCTGTCTTTTTTATTATGACAAAATGGCTTATTTCAATGAGACTGTGCAGTACAAGAACTAAAATCCAACTCTAGTTTAAAACTAAATGCAATTCTCTGAAGGAGAAAAATCGAAACATACATGTGGAACCCATTTTAAGTTTTCAGTTCAACTCAAAGGGCAATTTTTGAAACAATTGAAGCATATAAAAAGCTATTATTGAACCAATAAATAAATAATGAAAAATACTAACCTTTATTCACAATGATTTAGAGTTTGTTTATACTATAGTAGACAAATAGAAAATGACCATTGTCTTCCCAAAAAAAAAAAAAAAAAAACAAACCAGTATCAGTTGATCTAGTTACCAATTTTCACATAAATTTCTATTATTTTGACGGATGGGACGAGGGCCCACAAAGAGGAAAAGAAAAAAGGAAACTTTTTCTTATAAAAAAATAATAATAATGATAAACACTTGTCAAAATTTGAATGATGAGCAACAAATTTTTTCTTCTTTACGAAAATATATGAATTTTATTAACAATCTATACCTATTATCATATGAATGAATACGAATTTCAATAACAAATGACAACAATTTAATTCAGGATTCGATGTGGCCAAGTTAAACAACACTTTCCTAATTTTAAAGAAATTATTTCTTTTGACAGTATTGTAGCTGTAGGGGCACGATGAAATTTCATTTTTTATATAGTACAAAAATGGAAAATACTATAGTTTTGGAAGTATTTCAAAGATTATGGTAACTTTTGTCTATATAAATTTCATCTTTTTATCACATCAAAAGTACATCTTTCAAAACACGATTTTAAAGTTGCTCTTTTTTTCTAAAAGCTTTCGTCAACTAGGATTCTAAAATCATGAAGACCTTCAATACGTGATTTTATTTTTTGGATTTGTGAGTTTTTATGTTTAGTAAAGAACTCTCATAAAAGTTGGCTACGAATCAGAGGCAATGAAAAATTAGTAAAAGAGAAGAAAATTACTCATACTTTAGGACCTTAGGTAAAAGAAAAACCATACGATGCCAAAGGTTGAAAAAGTAATACTACGAAAGAACTCTGTTTCTCACATTTCGTGAAGTTTCCATGCTTGAAATTGAGATTAAAAATGTACAATTAATTCGTAAATACAGTTGCTGGAAGATGATTGATGAGAGAAAGAAGATGATGATGTTTGATGAAAAAGAGAGAGGGTGTTTCACAAGAAAAATGACACTTCAATAAATTTTTCTCGACATATCAACATTCCATACATCAAATATGGAACCAAAAATATTAAAAAGGAAATACCCAGACTAAATAATATTTACAATACATGAAGGTTAAGTTAATGAAGAAAATCCTTCATGGGATCATCGTGGTGTGTCTTCTTCATTCTATATGCCTCCATGTCCTCCGGAGTTACCTGCATAAATCCACTATGTTGAGCCACACAAAGAACAAATCTAACTTGTGGAGCCACACAAACAACAAAAATCTAACTTGCAATTCAAACTTTGCAACCGAACTATTGACTAAAGCAAGAAAATATCACATACCTCGTCATTCCATCTCACGTTGTATTTACGTTTTCTTTCGTTCCTCTCTTCCTTCTTTCTTTCGTCCTCCTGTAGAGATGGAAAACACCATTTTCATACAAATTATAAGGCTTTGGAAGAAGCTGGGCTAGAAGAGCCAATTAATTTTCAATCAAACTAAATCAGACGATAATATTGTAACGCATTCAAAGTAACAAAATCATATGACAACATATGATATTATTAACCCATTCAAAGTAACAAAATCATATGACAACATATGATATTATTATTGAGAGGGGCGATTAAATTTCTTACCTTCTTGAGGGCTTCAAAAAGTTTCTTCGGGTCGAGAACAAGATCATCGGGTACCTCATTTCCCCAAGTAGCCAACTTTCTCTCTTCTGCTGGGGCTGGTGTATCTGTACTGATGTTAAAAAGACCATTCAAAAGTTACATATCTTGAAAATGGAACAACATAATTTTATTCTAAATATCCAAAGCAAGCAGGCGTATATATGGTGCAACTGACACAAATTAGCTCAAGGTCTCAATTATTCATGCCGCTTTCAGTGGATAAATAATATTTGCAACATCAAAAGGATTACCACATTCAGGAAGGCATTCCGAACTCAATTTTTTAAAAATTATAATATCTGTTCCCAAGTACTTAAAAATTATAATATAGGTTCCCAAGTACTAACCTTCGGAAGTTGCTTTACGAGCAATATTAGACTTCATCAAGTCTGCTGCTGCTTCAGCAGCCTCAATTCCAGCCACACCAGTGCAATAACTGTTTCGGATGATTTGCCTACAACATTTATAGCCCCACTGATGATCCTTCCACCATGAACCCCATACACTCGTGTGGTTGTTTATGAAAACATCTTCCTCATATTTACTTTTGGGAAGGGTCATCTCCTTCAAGGGGAAAAAAGAATAAGAAAATAATAGGAAAGGGAAAAAGAATAATCAGGAGAGAGTAAGCATCCTTCACAATCCATCGGTAATTATAACCCTAAGTACTCTCACACGTCCAAAACATGCAGTGACTAGAAGAAAATCAGAAAAATGAGATGAGCAAAATACAGAACCATGAACATGTTTTTCCAAAAGTAAAACAATTAGAGAAACTCAAAAATAGCATTGCTAAATCAGAACTAATAAGTATTATTGCCTGATGAATGATGAATTTTAGAGTGACTTCACAGTACCATGAACATTTTTTTCCAAAAGTGGATCACTGGATCCCAACATGATGGCTAAAAAATGAAATTCTCGAATTCTCGAACAGATAAAATTATACATGAACTTAAAACGTGAACAACAGCACAATCATGAAGTACTTATCGGGGCATACAACACATACAATGAATTCAAGCAGAGGTGCAGATCTCCGGAACTCCATGCGTTATCATAATGCCCTCTCATTAGTAGAACACAACCAATCATGCCGTTTCAAAATTGTAACAGGCATTTTCTTATCCACTTGATCACTCCCCCCAATCCACGTGCACGCATGAACAAACAGAAACAGGAGAAAATTTTTACTCTTCTTTCCATACTTCTAAATAATCATGTCTAATAAAGTGTGGAAGCATGATACAGAAAATAAAATATAGTTACTGTCATAGTCATACTGATCTCAACATTCAAACTACTAATTATTTCCAGGTATAAATATTCTTAGAGAAGGGAAATAAAAAGAACATGTTCGGATAGATTTAATACCAGGCCTCTAACAATTCTGCCAGCACGGTCATATTCAACTTGCCTCTCGCTCTGTCCCAGTAAAAGTTCCCGAGGCAGCTTTTCCTCGGCAGCTGCATTCCCATACTTCTCCATAATAGCATCCTTTGTATGTGACTTCAATTTCTCTTTAATAACCTTGTAGTTCTTATAGAGAAGTTCGGCTTGTGATGGAGCAGCTTGCAGATGGATATCTTGGCCTTTGTCAAATGCTTCCCAAGCATGCACATTGAGTTGCTTGAAATCCAAAGCTTGCCCACTGATTCTGTTTTGGTTATCGCCCTACTATAACAAAGATGATCGACATATTAGAATCATGCTACATTAATAACTATTACTTTGTTGAAATTTAGAGCAAATAGAAACTTTGTGATCCCATGTTCTGAAACATACTCCATAGAATTTCTCGTTTGGATCAGCATCAGGAAGAGGATCTTCACGCATGGACCGAGTTTTGGGATCATAATGTGCAGAATTGACATCAAGATTTAAAAGATATTTTGCTGTGTCCTCTCGAATACGCAAGTTTCTAAGATGTGAAGAAATAGTTAGCAGCATTAAGAAATTCTAGAAAAGAACTAAGCAGGGGAGACATGAATGGTTAAACAAACATATAAACATTACAAGACATACCTTACAGTTCCTGTGCTTCCACCACCCGTCGTGCGAACACGCTTCTCAACTTTTGCAAAGTCCATTTGTTTACTTTCGTCAACCTTTGCCTCGTCAACCTTCAAATCATCTTCATCCTCATCTTCATCACTAACTTCAGCAGCATCCTCACTCTGCTTATTATTTTTCCCTTCCAATTCTTTAAGTTGTTGTTCTTTCAAAAATTTTCTCCTTGCTTCATCTCTAGCTTCATACCTCTCAATGACACGAGCATAGGTTGCTGGATCATAACCATTCCAACGATCTCTTTTTCCATCATAATCTAGTTCAAATGTCTCTATCTTCTAATCTGGTGCTATGTGCATGTTAGTCCATTTCGCTCCTGTCTTTCGGGGCCTTTCCATACATAACTTTGCCTCATGTGTCATTGCTCCACAACTATACAAGCAATAGAATATACGCGACATATAAGTCACAAGGAAGCTAAATTAAATAACAGGATATGCTTGAAAAATATTACAAACAACAGGTGAGAAAGATTAATATAAAGGGAATTTCCACTGCATATATCACCACAAAACCCCTAAACTGAGTTAAGATTATAGTTCCAAACCTATTATACTTTAGACCTGTATTGTCGAGGGAGGTGCACTCCATAATGTAAAGAATACTCATCTCCAATATATTCATTCCATTCCATCCAAAAGCAAAAGCGCATATATATCAACCAAAGTTCATAAATTGACACTGTACAAGTTCAGTGACACCATGACCAATTTAAGCTACATCCTCGTGCATAGAAGGAAATCAAAGAACAAAATATCTTTAAAATAATTAAATTTAAAGCCTAACATTCTAGCAAGTGGACTACAAGACATAGAGCAGTCTAAATAACTAGCTTTTTTGGACAAAAAAACACGTGCCTAGTACATGATCCATTCTCAAACCTTAAAATTGTAAATGAGTTTCTGGTACAGTCACAATCCCATGATTATGAATGAACTATGCACACGTCCATGCCAAGAGCCATAGGCCGAGGAGTACACATAACGGTGAACAAGGAGAGATTCATCCGACTTACTTTTCACATGCACCCTTCTTGTACTTGTCTGCCTGATGTATTTTTGCGCCTCTATCATACCAAGATTTTGTATAATTCGGATCTGATTTCCATTTCCTTTGATGTTTTAAACTCTGGAATAAAATCAAAACAACTTAAATCATCATGAACCAACATAAAATCTAGAAAGTGGGGAAGAGAGAGAAACTTACTGGTCTCTCAGCATTAAGATACCAAGGTGCAGAGGACATATATTGAGGAATATGAGGGTTGATTTCTTTCCCATCTTCATCAACCTCAGCCGGCGCAAGCCCTGCTTTACGTGCTTCCTCCAATTCAAGTTGCTTGCGATGATCCTCCCTAGATTTGAAAGCACCTGCAAAAAAATATTAAGGACATCCAGAATTGGCTTTGGTTCAATAATGCACAAACCACAAAACACGGGCGAACAAGAAAGGTGAGACTATGTTCATAATCCTACATTCCTACGATACTTATTTTTTTAGGTAAAATTGTCGCATTGGAAATAATACCTGATGCAGTAGCCATCTTCAACAGGAACAGAAGGGATATTGGAGAGAAACACCGAAGTTATCGTGAACCCTAGCCAACGAAGACGAGAAGACGAAGGTCAGTGATATAGTCGTGGCAACGGTTAGCCGTAGGTTACCGAAGAAGAAGTTCGCCGCCGTCGCCTCAGTGTGCCGTGGGAGTCGCTTGAATGGCTGTCGGTCAAGGAGGAATCGGGGAGATATTTGCGATTAGGGTTTTGAAATCCAAGATTCTTTTAAGATTTTAGTGAGTTCGCCGGATTTGCTACTGCACCGTCGCCGTCGTGTTGCGCCGCCGCCTAACGGAGACGCTGACGTCGAATTTCGTGAACAGGTAAGAGAGAACAAGAGAGAGGGTGATATTTTCTTGGAGAGAGAATGAGATGAAAAATAAGAGAAGGTTAGGATTGGGATTATGGAAATTTGATTTTCATTAAATCTTCCCACTTTATGCAATTTTAGATTGGGATTTCGGATTATGCCCTTTTAAATTGGGATAATGGAACGATTTTAATTAAATATTTAATCATTCCGTTTTGTATTTGAACAGTTTTTTTTTTTAATTTTTTTCCATTTTAAATTAGTACTTGATTTTTCAAATTTCAAAATTTTGTAATCGATTCTTTAAATGAAAAAGTTAAAGATTTTTTCATATTAGATTTAAATAAAAAGAAGATTGTGATGTTTAAGGTGAAAGATTTATGGAGGAAATCAAAATTGTACAAAAATTTTTCGCTTATAAAATTTCAAGGGTTTACTTTTTCTACTCGTTAAAGTTTAAGGGTTTAATTTTTATAATTAAAAGTTTATGGGTGAAATTGCAACCATTATCATATTTCGGGGTGGGTGGTTTATGAAATTTACCCTTTTTTTTCTGTATCAAGAATTTAGTATTTGTCTACTGAGATTGTTTTGATGGTATTTATGATGTCCGTATGTGAGAACCCACTAGGTAGTTTATCAAACGCTAAACCTATAACCCAAACATAGATTTCGTTCTTGTTAGTCTATTTAATCTTAATGGTTATGATATTTTGTGTTTTCTAAAATATGTTTAATGTAGAAGTAATTGATTTTTAATTTTACAGAACAATCATTCTAAATATTCTATTATGTCAACCTTGTGTAAATATAAAACTCTTTTCAAGCGAACGACATATACGTACAAAATGAGATGCTGAGATGTTGGGAAACTTAGTGAGTGGTAAATTGATAAGAAAATAATCTCATAAAAATTCTTTCATTAACCGCTAGAATTCAAGCTTTTAAAAAATATTATAAAACTAAAATAATGTTATAAACTTCATGAAAATCGAGTGAACTTTCTCATAATAAACTTGTAATCACAATAAATTTCATAAACTAAACTAAAGTAATAAACCTTTTCATTGAAGTTCATATGTTTGAGTAACTAAAACTCAGTAAACATCCTCGTAATAAATTCATAATAACCATTTCTTTCTTAGCAAATAAAAAGAGCAACGCTTCCAAGCCCAGGATTTGGCCCTAATTGTCGTGGCATTTCCTTGCTTCCCCTACGACCTAGTTACGCCAACTTCTCAATCTGCTCTAAAAGCACATTCTAAAACATGTAAAACATTATTCTTCAAACATAACAACCTAGAGAAAACTTAACACCACACATGTACCTATATTTTATTCTAGTCTACTGACGCAGAGTAATCTTAATACACACAGCAGAATAATTTTTTCAATGTACGGAGTCAAATGGTCCCAAAAACCTTTCAATTTCTTGGTATACTATAGAAACACATTGTCATAGCGTACGGGTAATCACCTAGATACAATTAATAATAATTTGAAAACTTTTTTCTGCATAAAATTCTTCTTTCTAAGAACTTTCTAAATTTCTTAAATCATTTATAAAATCTCTTTCTAAAACATTCATAAAACTCTAAAATCATTTATGAAGTCTCTTTCTAAATAACCTTTCATAACTTTCTCAAACATTTTTCTAAATCATAAAGTATTTCTAAAATTTTCAAACAAACACAACTTCTTTCATTCTTAGAAGAAATGGTAAAACATACATAACATATACAACTCATTATCTTCCACAGATCCTTCAATCTGAGTTGTCATCTACTCCAATTTCTGCCTGACTTGAAATATCAACCCAATACCACATTAATTCTCACTTAATTCCAAATCTAAAATTCAACTATTCTTATTTTCGACATAAATCACATTATTTTCCACATTAATCCACATATCCAATTTAATAACTCATTCTCTCTCCTCATTAAAACTCACTTCTTTTAACTCTTACAAGTAGGATCCATTTTTTATTACAACATATGGGGTGAGGTATCGAACTCACAATCTCTTGATTGGAGATATATGTCAATTACACTAAGCTATGCTCACTAAAAATACTACGTAAATCGCGTCCACCAAACTCTAGATGTTAAAGATATTAGGTGAGTGCTAGATCCACTAAACCAAAATTGGGAATGGTTATTGTTTATTATATATTAATATAGTACTATTTTATTTTTTCTTTAAAATTCAACGTTCCTTTAGTCGTCTTGAAGAGACGATCACAGATGCGCGCCAATCCATGTCTTAATTTTTAAAAAAAATCAGACGTGGCATCAATAGAGCGCCACGTCCTATAGTCGTCTCTCGAACAAATGACCAAATGCTGAAAATGGCATGGTCGTCTCTTTAAGAGACGACTAAGTGGCGGAATAAACATTAGTTTTGAAATAAGTTTGAAAAAGTTCGTGGTTGTGCCGTCATGTTCGGCCGCCGCCTAACGGAGACGCTGACACCGGATTTCGTGGATGTGCCACCGCTTCTCGTGTCGCCGGAGTTTGTGAAGAGGTAAGAGAGAACCAGAGAGAAAAAGAGAGGGTGGTGGTGGCGACTATATTATTAGAGAGAGAATGAGATGAAAAATAAGAGAAGGTTAGAGCTATTTCGTTGGAAACTCCGATTCCTTTTTAGATTGAATATGCATTTTGAGAGATTCATTTTTTAAAATTGTTTTCAGATTCTGATCCAAATAGAAATTCTGAAAAAACGTTTTTAGGGTGCGTTTCGTATTGAATACCAGAGTTGTATTCTTTGTATTTCAGATATGTGTTCGGTAGCAGATTTGGTAATTGAATATAATTTAAAAAATTGTTCAATGTGTGTTTAATAATATATTCGTAAAATAGAAGAATACAAATTAAATTTTAGTTTAATCTAAGCTTATATTAATTAATTTATTAACATTTTTTTATTAATTTATTAACCTCTTGAATTTTGTATAATTATTATTTTACAAAGGTTATATAATTTATGATACATTATATTTTTACATGTTTTAATTTTATAATATGAAGTAATATATTTTATCAATTTTTTTATCATTTGTAATGTAATTTTACATCTTAAAAATTTCAAATTTTGAACCGGAAAACATAAAACAGTCGTTTTCAAAATTTCTACTGTTTGGATCACAGAATCCGAAGACAATTTTTAAAAATGAATTTTCAAAATCATGTCAAACGCATATTTACTGAATCCATTTGATAGAATCTAAGTTTCCAACCAAACAGACGCTTATGTTTTTAGTGCTTTCAGATTCATAATTTGAAATTATTAAGATAAATAATTACATTAAAAAGGATAAAAGCTTTGACAATATATTACTTCATATTATAGACTCATTTTATATTTGTTAAAATTAAAACACGTAGAATATAATGTATTCTAAATTATATAACCTTGTAAAATAATAATTGTACAAAACTCATAAAAAAATGTTAATAAAATAATGAATATAACTTTAGCTTAAACTAAATATTTAGTTTGTAACTTCTAGTTTACAAATATATTACTAGACAAAAATATTTTTTAAATTGGTATTCAATTACCAAATTTGCTACCAAACACATATCTGAAAATACCTTGTTTTCAAAATTTTATTTTTTGATTGTCAACCAAACGAACCCAGGAATTTTGGGTAGTGTTTAAAGGAGGACTGGAAATTGGATTCTTTCCCTTTTGTTAATTCAATTTGGATTTTTAACCACTTTTCTAAAATTTCTTATCCGTTACCCTCTTCTCTAATTTTTTGCCTATTTTTATTTTTTGACTTTGTAAAATTATCAAAATATTCTCATTATTTAAAAAAGAAAATTCCTCACCATCTTTATTTCCTCAATCAATCTCTCACAATAATCAATTACAAACCTAAAAAAATCTAACTTCAATTACGAATTAAAAAAATCTAACTCAAATAGTTAATTACGTATTTAATATGGAAAAAATCAAGATACGACATGTAAAATCCCGTTGAGTTGACCTTTGTAGCTTGGCTTCTTTCGAATTAAATTCATAGAAAAAAAACCCATAAAACATCACTAGCAGACACCCAAAAGAAATCGGGATATTGACTAATTTGACCCAAAAAAAAGTTTTAGTTTGTATTTTAAATAATTAAAAATGATCCGAACTTACATTTATGCCCTTGATGACAAATTAGGGACGTGGAAGTACAAAATACCCTTTCTTGTGTTCCTATTTCTTCCAACTCTATTTTTTTTTGCTATTTTCTTTCAAATTTCTTGAGTTTTTGTTTATAACAATGAATCAATCTTTCAAATCCAAACTTTGGTGTGTTGTTCTGACGAAGTCGAAAAGGGTTCATGATTCGTTGAAATTAAAATAGAAATAAATCTCAGATTTCAATCATAAATCTGTAGCCCTTGCTTTTTTTTTTTTTTAATTTGGGGCTGTTGAAATTAAATTCCATAAATATCGGGCTTGAATCTCATGCGAAATTACATAAATCTCGCCCAAAATTCATAAATCTCACTATACTTAAAAAAGATGATGCATTGTTTGATGGCTTCGTAAGCGTCCCACTATTATGCTATACTTAAATCTTGGTTGAAATTTATGTAATCTTGGCCCTCAATTTTATTATTATTTTTTAATATGGCTTCATTGAAATTAAATGGGCATAAATATCGGGCTTGAATCTCGGTGAAATTGCATAATCGTTGGGATTCATGTAATCTTGGCCCTCAATTTTATTATTATTTTTTAATATGCGTTCATTGAAATTAAATGGACATAAATCTCGGGCTAGAATCTCGGTGAAATTGTATAATCTCGATTGGGATTCATGTAATCTTGACCCTCAATTTTATTATTATTTTTTAATTTGGGTTCCTTGAAATTAAATGGGAATGAATCTCAGATAGAATTCATGCAATCTCAAACCAATAATTTTGTTTACGGATAATATATATTACAAACGAGTGGCCAAAAATAGAATCCAAAAATAGAATTCAAAACTCTGATTACTTAATCAAAACTCAAACAAATTTTACCTGCCGAAAAATAAGGAAACGGGCAAAAATAGAAGCCAAAACTCATAAATTTTTGTCGAGAATGAACATCTGCTTTATTTCTCAGGCATGAATTCGCCTGGGAAATAAAGCAGAGGCCAAAATGAGAGTCTTAAACTCGAGCAAGGCCTCTGTCTTATTTTCCGGGCATGATCTTGCCTAGGAAAATTTCCCGAGAAATTATTCAAGGGCCAAACTCGGGTTCGAACTCACCCGAGTTATGAAATTCGCCCGAAAACATCGGTTCACGGGTGAGTTTCCATAACTTGAGTTGAGTTTTCAAATTAATCATACTAATGAGGAGTAAAATCCACTAAGACAGAATATTTTCTACAAAATAATTCAATTATAAGCATTACAACGGGTTGTTTTTCAATTTTTATCCATTTCTAATTTTCAAAAATAAAAATACTAAGCTTCATTCCACAGGCATCAAACTTGGGTGCTCGATTATAAATGGTGAGTTTGAATCAGTCCAGCCAGATACTAATTTGCTAGTGGAAATGACAATTAAAATAATATATTCAATTTTAAACTTGTTTGAGATACCCAAAGTGTAAAAACTCGTCGAATTCCGAGAAAATTTCATAAAAACTCGGGTGAGTTTTCTTCAAACTCTCCCGAGGTCTATAGCTTTCTTTAACGCTGTAATGAATACAAAATGAGGAATGGTTTGGTACATTTACTTCTACTGACGTGCCAGAAAAAACTAACCTATTGAGCGGTGAGTTATTTGACGAAAATGGAAACTTGGCTCGATCATTTGGATCAATTTCTCAAAGAAACCAGGATAAAAAATATATATATAAAAGAAAGCCCGTAAAAAACAAATGGGAAAGCAAGAAAAAGCAAATCTAAATTTGACAATCACATAATTAGCCACCTAAATCAAAGAAAGCCCGAAAAATCAAGGAAAAAAAAAAGCATATCCACGATGAAACGACAAAAAAAGGAAAAACAAATGCATGTATCGCGGACCGTAATCCTGCTCCGGGATTGTTCTACCCAAGTCGAGATTATGTAATCCCGGTCGGGATATTCATGCAATTTTTTTTCTTTTTCTTTTTATTATTTTGGGCATGCAATCTTGCCATCTTTTGAAATTAAGTCTAATTTATTCAATCTTGCTTAGATTCACGGAAATTCATGCAATTTTCATTTTTTTTAAGTATTTTGACATGCAATATTGCCTTTTTTTTTAAATTAAATCTCATATTTATTCAATCTTGCACAGATTCATTGAAATTCATGCAATTTCTTTTTTTTTAATTATTATTTTGGACATGCAATCTTACCCTCTTTTGATATTAAATTTCGGATTGATTCAATCTTGTCCGGTGTTGGAGGTGAGTTTCATCATACACGTGGCTTATATTGATTGGTTGATGAGTGTTGCACGTGGAATTTATTGATAAATCTCAAGTTTCATTGCCTCGGTTTCATGTGTTATAACTCAGCTGACACCTTGCATGATCGAGTTGACCAAGCCTCTTGGAAACACGTTCCCATTTACTGGTTGAATTTATCATCTTCACTTCGGCTCAGTCCTAGGTCCCCGACAGACTCAACGACAACGTGTCGTGGTTCACGGCTACCTTAAAGAGTCGTTGAGGCCTTATCGGGAACATTGTAAGAGAAGTCGTCTCTAAATAGAACCCATTCGATCTGTTTTGATGTATGCAAATACTAAATTCTCTCTCGAGTTTAGTCCGACCAGCTACTGATTTTTGAGTGTGTTCTGTTTTGCAGGTGACTGACTAGTGTATTTCCAGCTCACCCGTTGAGGTATTCTCAGGTTGGCAGTGTTGGTCAAATTTCTGATCAGACATCGTGATTTATGGAATCTTGACCAATTTTTTAATTAAAATCTTCACACTTATAATTTTAGGTTGAGATAAGGAAATTCGATTTTCATTAAATATTTAATTATTCCATTTTTTAATTTCAACATGTTTTATAGATTTTTTCCATATTAAATTAGTACTTGATTTTTCAAATTTCAAAAGTTGAGATTTTAATTTCTAATTTGTAATTGATTATTTAAATTAAAAAGTTAAGATTTTTTTTCATATTATACTCAAATTAAAAAGAGATTGTGATGTTTAGGGGAGAGATTTATGGAGCGAATCAAAATTGTGGAGAATTTTGTTTTTTTGAAAAAACATGAATATTTTAGTGATTCTACGAGGCGAAAGTGAAAAAGGGTAAAAAATAAATTATGGAAGAGTTAAATAAGGGGTCAAAAATTCAAATAGAATTATGGGAGGGGTAAAAAATCCCAATTTTCCAAGGATGATTGAGTAAGTGGGTAGATGAGGGGAGAAAATAAGATGGCAAAGTTTTTATTTTATTTTATTGTATTATTTTTTTTTACAGTATAAGAAAATTTTTGTCCAAAGAAATGTATTCACTTTTTTTTTCTTCATAAATGAGGTAGTTTGTCTGGGGAAGAGAATACCCTAGACACGTGGAGGACCCCTATTGGTGCTCTAAGATGACTCATGAGTCATGCCCAGCTCGGACGGTCGAGATCACCACTACTGGCGTTGGCTGACGCTAAGTATGAGGGCCGAGGTGAATCTGGCCGAGGTCCGACCTACCGAGAAGCTCGGTGGGGGCCGATGCGAACTACTGTCAGCGGCATAATTATTGGGCATAATCGTCGGTCCCGAGATTACCGAGTGTAACCGACGATCCCGAGATTACCGGGTGTATCCGTTGCGAGATTAGCGAGACTACCACCCATAAGTAGAGGACTTCACTCCACGATCAGGTACGATGATTTCTGGCCTCGAACTAAACTGGGAATCCGACCTATACTGACTTGATCGTCGGAGTGCTCACCTTTTTGTGCAGGTCCGCCCAAGTGTTCAGATCGGTCCGGAGGCCGAGTTCGAGCTGCAATCTGAAATACGCTATTGTGCATATCCTTGCATAAACATTTGGCGCCGTCTGTGGGGACTGACAATCTAAGTCATCCCAATCTTTTTAAACCATTACGCGAGCGAAAATGGTTCAACCCGCAAACTCGACCAATACAGCGGATCAGAGGACCCTAGCTGCTAGCGATGCCCACCAGAGGGAGGTCGGAGCAGCAGCGGTAGAGGGGCAAGGTCACGACGGCCTAGCAACAGAACCCCTCCGCAGGTCGGCACGGATCACCGCGCCTGCCCTACCGCCTGCGCACCCGAGGACGTCTAAGGCCACCCATGGCCGAGGTGGGACCTCTAAGAAGGGCGCCCGAAGTCCAGCCCCGGCTCCAACAAGTGAGAACTTTGATGCACTCCAGAGAGAGATGGAGGCAATGCGCGCACAAATGCGGTCCATGGAGGAAATGTATAACGAAATGATACTAGCCGCAGGCGCAGGGTCCCGATCTGAAAATCGAGTGACGCGCGTGGACGTACGCAAGCAAAGGGATTCCCACCTCGACCCAGCCGAGGAGGAACGTCCCGAAGACAACGAGAGCGAGGGGTACACTCGCCAGAGGGGAGACCTCCGTGAGCATCTCAACAGAAAGAAAGGCTCGTCTCTCCGAAAAGGGCAGTCACCATCCCGCTCACACAGGAGCTCCAACCAGCAGGCTGAATCCTCTCACAATCCCGCAGGGGTGATCACAAGGGAGGAGTTTGACCAGCTGAGGGGCAAGCTCGATGCTCAGGTGGAGGCCTTAAAGGCCAAATGTGAGCAAAAAGAGGATTCACTGAACGATGGCGACTTGGGAGAATCGCCCTTCACCTCAGACGTTTTGGAAGCACCAATCCCTCCGAAGTTCAAAGCTCCTACCGTGAAGCCTTATGACGGGACGAAGGACCCCAAGAACTATGTTGAGGTCTTTGAAGGCCTCATGGACTTCCAAGCGGCATCAGACGCAATCAAATGTCGCGCCTTTCAGATCGCGCTTACTGGCAGCGCGCGATTGTGGTATCGGAGACTGCCAGCTAGGTCGATCTCGACCTACTCTCAGCTGAGAAGGGAGTTCCTCGCCCAGTTCTCTTCTCGGCACTATGACAAAAAGACAGCGACCCATCTCGCCACCATCAGACAGAAGGAGGGTGAGACGCTGCGGGAATATGTCACCAGATTCCAGGAGGAGCAGTTGAAGGTCGCACACTACTCCGATGACTCGGCCATGTGCTATTTCCTCACCGGTCTAGCCGACGAAGCCCTCATGGTGAAACTTGGAGATGAGGCCCCGGCCACCTTCGCCGAGGTGCTTCAGAAGGCGAAGAAAGTCATCGATGGACAGGAGCTCCTCCGAACCAAAATCGGCCGACCGGAACGAAAGATCGGCCGGGGCAGAAATAGAAAAGATGTAGAAAGGGCAGATCCCAAGTCCAAGGACAAGGGATCCTTTTCCAGCGGCCGAGCTGAGTATCGAAGGGCGCAGAGCGGACCTACCAGGAGCCGACCTTACGAGCGCTTCACCCCGACCACGATTCCAATTTCCGAGATCCTAACGAACATCGAGGAGTCTGGAATGGAAAAACTGCTCAAGCGCCCTGAGAAGCTTCGGGGAGCCCCGGAGAGGCGCAACAAGGACAAGTATTGCCGCTTCCATCGGGAGCACGGCCACAACACGTCGGACTGCTAGGAGTTGAAGCGCCAAATTGAGGATCTAATTCAAGATGGCTACTTCAAGAAATTTGTGGGAAAGCCCAGGACCAGCTCAGCAGAGAAAAAGGAAGAGCGAAAGCGTTCGAGGACGCCGCCCCGGCGCACTGACCGACCTGCGGTCATCAATACCATTTTCGGAGGGCCAAGCGGGGGTCAGTCCGGACATAAAAGAAAGGAGTTAGCTCGTGCAGCCAGGCGCGAGGTGTGCGTCATCAGGGAGCAGGGGCTGACCTGCCCAATCACCTTCGACGGTGCAGACTTGGAGGAGGTCCACCTGCCCCACAATGATGCACTTGTGATCGCTCCCTTGATTGATCATGTGGTGGTCAGGAGAGTGCTGGTAGACGGGGGCGCATCCGCTAACATCTTGTCCTTACCGACCTACCTCGCCTTGGGATGGACGAGGTCGCAATTGAAGAAAAGCCCGACACCACTGGTTGGGTTCTCTGGAGAATCGGTCATCCCAGAGGGTTGCATCGACTTGCCGGTCACGTTGGGGCAGGATCTAACTCGGGTCACTCAAATGGCCGAGTTCGTGGTAATTGACGGTAGATCGGCCTATAACGCCATCTTTGGGAGACCCATCATCCACTTATTTCGGGCCATTCCCTCAACACTTCATCAAGGTTTGAAGTATCCCAACCCCAATGGCGTGGGCACGGTCCGAGGAGAACAGACCACTTCGAGGGAGTGTTATGCCTCCGCACTCAAAGGCTCATCGGTCTGCGCCCTCGAAACTCTCGCCGGTAGGGATGAGATGCTCGAGTTCGAGGCCGACCTACCGAGGAAGGAGTTTGCCGCACCCACTGAGGAGCTCGAGTTTGTTCCTCTGCTCAGTCCCGAGAAGCAGGTAAGCATAGGAACCAAGCTTGGGGCCACCGACAGAGAGGAGCTAATCCACTTCCTCAGATCCAACTCGGACGTCTTGGCGTGGTCCCATGAGGACATGTCTGGCATTGACCCGCGAATTATGACGCATCGCCTCAGCATAGATCCATCATTCCGACCTGTGAAACAAAAGAGAAGACCTATAAACAAGGAGAGAAGTGATGTAATTGTTGAGGAAGTTAGCAAACTTTTGAAAGCTGAATACATAAGAGAAATTTCGTATCCCGAGTGGCTCTCCAATGTTGTATTAGTTAAAAAATCTAACGGCAAGTGGAGAATGTGCGTAGATTTTACGAACTTAAATAAGGCATGCCCGAAAGATTGCTTCCCACTGCCGAGGATTGATCAGCTCGTGGACGCCACAGCCGGGCACGAACTGCTCACCTTCATGGACGCCTACCTGGGTACAACCAAATCAACATGCATGTCCCTGATCAAGGTCATACCGCTTTCATAACAGACCAAGGTCTGTACTGCTACAAGGTCATGCCCTTCGGGTTAAAGAACGCAGGAGCGACCTACCAGAGAATGGTGAACAAAATGTTCGCCAAGCAGATCGGCTGGAATATGGAAGTGTATGTGGACGACATGCTTGTCAAGAGCAAGCAGTCTAAGTCGCATCTCTCCGATCTGACCGAAGCCTTTGAGGTTCTGAGGGCATATCAAATGAAGCTCAACCCCGCTAAATGTGCCTTTGGAGTCTCTTCGGGAAAATTCCTTGGCTTCATGGTGAACAACCGGGGAATCGAGGCCAACCCCGAAAAGATTAAAGCCGTGATCGAGATGGAGGCACCTAAGACGCTGAAGCAGCTTCAGTGCCTCAATGGCAGGATTGCGGCCCTGAACCGGTTTGTTTCAAGATCGACAGATAAGTGCCTTCCTTTCTTCAAAGTCCTACGAAAGAAAGGGCCGTTTGAATGGACAGCGGAGTGCGAGCAAGCATTTCAGCAATTGAAGAGCTACCTCTGTTCGGCACCTTTGCTCGCCAAGCCTATGCCGGGGGACAAGCTCCAATTGTACTTAGCAGTGTCAGACAGTGCCGTCAGCTCGGCCCTAATCAGGCAAGAGGAAGCGCGGCGAAACCCGGTCTACTACACAAGCAAGGCTATGACCGTAGCCGAGACTAGATACCCTCAGATGGAGAAGTTGGCTCTCGCTTTAGTCACCTCGGCCCGACGGCTTAGACCATACTTCCAAGCCCATTCGGTGGTGGTGCTCACCAACTTGCCCCTAAAAAGCATCTTCCATAAGCCAGAAGCTTCTGGACGCCTAATTGACTCGGCGTTTATGCTGAACGCACCCACTAAGCGTGGTAACAATTATATAGATGCAAGCGCACACCTGTCAGAGTAATATAAAATGGATGGAGTATCCAAGTATCGATCCTCAAGGACTTCTAAATAATTTCCAAACTCTAAAGTTTTAAAGAATAGTGAATGTTGAAATGAGTGATTCTTGTAAAATGGGAAGTGGTCACAAATAATGGTTTTGGATTTGGGATTTGGACTTATAATGATAAAACCTAGCCCGAATTACTTCAAGTTAGCCAACAAAGAATCAAGGACATGCTAAGGATAATATGCATTTTACTTTAGAAACCAACGACTACGCTTCTCACTTGACTTATGTCTAAGCAAGTTCAAAGTCCTAAGACATTCCCTAATATGTCTATTATGAGAGATATCTTAGTTTTAGGATGGAAATAGTCGCAACCTCGGGTTAAGGTCCTATGTCTAGGCTACTTAAGCGGAACCCTTATGTCTAAGGCGCTCCTCTCCTCGGTTTAACCACTCAACAATGCAAATAAGCAACCTTTTCAGTATTGACTTGTTAAGACTTACAGTGGCCTTCTCTAAATCCTAACTTTTTGGGAAAACATGTTGAGCAATGAATGGAAAGCAAAAACACTACTTCTTAGCAACCCTTTTTAGACATAAAAGGCTAACTATCCATAACCGGGCTAGAGACGGGAATTTAGAAAGACATATTGAAGAAAATACAGCGAGTAAAATGGTTGAATGTGGAATGCATGTGTGAAAAACAAAAGTTAACTAACGGAGAGTTTTTATCGGGATTGAGAGCTTCGCCCTTCTCTTTCAAGCAAGGGGGAGTGTCACGTGCTCTTTCCTCCAAAAACACAACTCTCTTAACTAAAAATAAAGTAAAGGCAAAGGGAAGATAAGCAAAGTGCTGCATTTTTATATATTTGAATAAGTAGAAAATGACTAAGTACAAATGGAAACAAAACAAGCTCAATAAAGGAATGTAAAGTGCTCGGGATTTAAAAACCAAAAGTAACTAATGAAAGCAACTCAAAAGTACTTAGAAAGCAACAAAGAAACACTAAAAATGATCAAGAGAAGGAAGCAAGGCTTGATGAATTTGGTGGAAAAGTTGCTGGAATTTATAGCTGTGCAGAATTGGTTAGGTAGGTCCTAAAACGATGGTGAATCACCCATTTCCAACTCTTTTGACTGACCAAATCGTGCTCAAACTGATAGTGGAACACTTCTTCTACACGTATGCATCGGTTGGAACCACCAAAACGCATTGGAAGACGCGTTTCATTAAGGGCAAAGTTGGAAGAAAACCAGTTTTTCTGCAGGCTTCCCAGGCGCCTAGCGCCTCCCATGTAGGTTTTTCCGTCTTTTTGCTTCTTTTGATTAATTTGCACTCCCAAATGGTCCTAAAATGTCATAAATATAATATAAGCCAACCACAAACCATAATATATGAATTTTGCATGAATTGGAACTCAAACGACCGAGAAAAATCCGAAACAAAGCTGAAACATAGTAAAAACAGCATCTAAAACCTTCTTTTTACGCATGTAAACAAGCGTAATCACTAATGAAGTGGGCAATGGAGCTAAGTGAGTACGACATCCAGTTCGAACCCAGAACTGTGTTGAAAGGACAAGCAGCGACAGATTTCATAGCCGAGCTCACACCACCTTCCGAGCTGAACGAGTCCGACCTACCGTGGACAGTCTATGTCGACGGATCCTCCAATGAGAAGGGGTGCGGAGCCGGGGTCCTCTTGCTCAGACCAGGAGGCGAGCGATTTGAGTATGCCTTGCGGTTCGGCTTCCGGACTTCTAACAACGAGGCTGAGTATGAAGCATTTATTGCCGGCCTGCGAATCGCTAGAGCATTGGGGGCCTCTTGTGTTAAGGTCTTCAGTGACTCCCAGCTGGTTGTGAGCCAGATCAAGGAAGAGTACCAATCCAAAGACTCCCGAATGGAGAAGTATTTAGACAAGGTCAGATCGTACCTCGCCCAGTTTCGAACTTACGAAGTAAGCCGGGTTCCGCGAGCAGAAAATTCTAATGCGGACGCCTTGGCCAAGTTAGCATCGGCGTACGAGACCGACCTGGCCAAGTCGGTCCCCGTCGAGATCTTAGATAATCCCTCGATCTCAGAGCCAGATCTGCTGGAGATTGGCGCTCCAGAATCCTTATGGATGGACCCGATTGCGGACTTCATCAGGGGCAATTCACCACAAGACCCCAAGGAGCGCAGAAAGTTGGCAAGGCGAGCAGCTCGGTTCGTGGTCCGAGGTGGAGCATTGTACCGACGCGGCTTTTCCCTGCCCCTATTGAGATGCCTAACCCCTGAAGAAGGCCTGTACGTCCTCAGAGAGATCCACGAAGGAGTGTGCGGCAATCACTCAGGCGCCCGATCGCTGTCAGCCAAAGTGATCCGACAAGGATACTATTGGCCGACCCTTAGCCAGGACGCCAAGAAGTTTGTTAGAACTTGCGACAATTGCCAACGCTACGGAACCATAATCCACCAACCTCCCGAGCTGCTCACCCCCATCTCGGCCCCGTGGCCATTCGCGCAGTGGGGGGTAGATATCATTGGTCCTTTCCCTTTGGGCAAGGGCCAGACCAAGTTCGCTGTGGTTGCTGTGGATTACTTCACCAAGTGGGCCGAGGCCGAGGCGCTCTCACACATAATGGAATCTAGAGTCACATCCTTCGTATGGACAAATATCATATGTCGCTTTGGTATACCGCAGGCCATTGTGACAGACAATGGGAAGCAGTTTGACAACGCCAAGTTCAAAGACTTTTGCAGCAAGCTTGGCATAAGTCACCTTAGTTCGTCCCCCGCACATCCGCAAGCAAATGGGCAGGTGGAGGTAGTCAACAAGATCATCAAGCGAGACATCAAACTTAGACTGGACTCCAAGAAAGGCAGGTGGGCCGAGGAGCTACCAGAGGTTCTATGGTCGTACCGGACCACCCAAAGAGAATCGACGGGTGAGACCCCGTTCTCCCTGGCCTTCGGCTCCGAAGCTGTAGTCCCGGTTGAGATCGGCATGTCATCTGACAGAGTAGAGCATTACAAGCCTACGACAAATGAGGAAGAGCTGCTCCTCAACCTCGACTTGTTGGAAGAAAGAAGAGCAATGGCCCAGCTACGTCTGGCGGGATATCAGGGCAGAATGGCCAGACATTACAATGCCTGCGTTCGACCTCGGGCCTTTCAGGTCGGACATCTGGTCTTAAGGAGGGTCCAAACACATGTGGGTGCCCTTGATCCGGCCTGGGAGGGCCCGTTTGAGGTCAAGGGCATAGTCCGACCAGGGACGTACGTATTGGCCGATCTGCAAGGAGACGTCCTCGCGCACCCGTGGAACGCGGAACGCCTGAAGCGTTATTATCCTTGAAATGCCGGAAGGGTTTTCATGGATCTGTAAACACTGTTTCAAAAGACTTATGATCGGAATAAATGTGATGATTTAATTTCATGATTCCGGGTTCGACCAGAAATTAAATGGGGGCCACGGACTCCCACACGGTCGTATTCCAGCAGTCGATTCAAATTCAATCCTCCAAAGCCTAAGGGTACGAGGTGCGATGCCAAAACCGCTGATGAACTTAAAATTCAAACCTACCTTCAAGGTAGAGGGACGATGTGAAACACCTACCTTCAAGGTAAAAGGACGATGTGAAAAGTTCAAAATGGTCCAGCCTCCGAACTTGGGGGTACGAGGAGCGATGTGAAGAATAGCTACGGACTTAGGATTTTAGCCTTTTAACGTTTTCAAGTTAAGGGTGCGATGTTAAAAAAATCCAGAGTTGGTGCAACACATTGAATCAGATTCAAACTTTCAAATTATTTTAATTAAAGGTGCGACCTCAAAAGTAAGAGGTGCGAGGTGACAGTTCAAAGAAAAAGCAAAGAAATGATGTTGCCGACAACAAAGTAGAAACAAATGGGAGCCTCTTTATTGAATGAAGAGCAGAGCCAAGGCTTATAGACCTTGCAGCTCTGCCCTGACACTTACAAACAAGAGAGAAAGAGAAGAGAGACAGAGAAAAGCCTCATGAAGGATGATCGCCTAAGAGTCCGCCTGAGGAGCGCCCTCCTGTGCGGTGCCGACCTGGTCCTCTTCGAGATCAGAGTAGTCAGAGTCCAGATCTCTGACATACTGATCCACCAAAGCCTGGGGGCCAGCGGTGCCGCCAGGCCCAGACGCCCACTTCTCGGCATACCTCTTTTTCAGACCGCTGAGATCGATCTGAAGGTCAGGCATGTCGGAAGCAATGCCCTTCATGAGGAACTTGAAGCCCGCGTCAGAGAAGTCCTTGGCAAATCCATCGAAGTCAGGATGCTGCCTAAACGACTCCTCCAGTAGGACTTCATTGCAGAGACGCTCCTTCGCCGTCTCCAGCTCGGCAGTCGCATGCTCCAGCTCCTTATCCTTCGCTTCAAGCGCCTGGAGCATGTCGTCCTTCTCCTTCAGGAGTTGGAACTTCTCCTTCTCCAAGACCCTGGTGATAGCGTGGGCAGCTCGGAGTTGGGCCTTGCGCCTGTCCTCTTCCTTCTTCAGCAGCTCGGCTTGGGTCTCCACCTCGGCCTTCAAAATCTCCACCTCAGAGTGAGCCTTCAGCAGCTCATCCTTCATGGTGGAAGAAGCAGCCTCCAAGGCAGCAGAGAACTCCTCTTTCTCCCTCGCTGCCAGAACTTCCCTCCCATCCAGCTCGGCCTTTACAGCCAGAGCCGATTGAATGGAAGCAACAAACGCCTGAGAAAAGGTACAAAGAAGAAAGTTAGACCGAGCTACCTGTTAGGTAAATTGAGCCAAAATGGACACCAGTCTTACCTCAGCGGCGTAGTCGATGGTCCTCTGCAGAACGGACCCTGGGTCGCTCACAAATTTGGACGCCCTCCTTAGGCAGCGGTCCAAACTTGCAGCCGAGATGCGGGACACCTGGTCCCTCACCCCGGCACTTGACGGCTAAACTCTGAACCGTGCCGTCACGTCGGACGTCCCGTCCATCCTGGCCGCAGGATCGTCCACCCGATCTGCGAAACTTGCAGGCAAGACCCCGCAAACTCCGACCTCCGAGGGGGAGATCGCCTTCTTTTTCTTCCTCTTTCGCTTCAGAGGGACTTCCTCCCTCACCTCCTCGCCCAACGGCAGGGCGTCCACCGCCTCGGTCTGATCCCTGGGGCGCTTCTCCCTCGAGGGACCCCCAGAAGACTTCAGCTCGATCACTGGGGCTGGATCTTCCGAGGCAGGCCCTGCCACGGCAGGGGTGGCAGGTTTCGAACTCTGGGCGGCCTCAAGAGCATGGGCTCGGCCCTTGGACTTGCGCTTCACGCTGCTTGCAAATCCGCAAACCATGGCTGCAAAATAAAAACAGGGGTCAACACAAGGTTAGAGGAAAAAGGGGGGAGGCAAGCTCGGCATACCAAGTTCGAAGTTCGGCCTTGAGGATTCGATGGGACGAACTGCAGGGTTGTAATCTAGCAGCCCGAACTCAAGCAGCAGCTTGTCGGTCACCAGGGTTCCGACCTTCCTACCCTTCGGAAAGCGCTCCTTGTAATATTTCAACGTGTCGAAGGAGGCTTGCGTAAGCTCGGGGACTGGTCGGATTGAAACTGCACGAAGACAAAATCCGAGTTAGACCTGAATGACAGAAAAGAAAATTACAAAAAAGCAAGAACTACTCCGTACCTAGGTTCCCAAACCTAGTGGGGACGTCGAAGAAGGAACGACCTGACTCGTCCTTTGCGAGTCATTCCCCAGAAGCGTAGAACCACTTCCTCACCCATCCCTTGATGCAGGTCGGCCCCTTAACTATACCGCCTGCGCCTTTCCTTGCGCACATATAGAACCGACCAGGCTTCTTAGCTATCCTTTTCGCTTCGAAGCACGCGAGGAGCTGGTCTACGTCCAACAGCTCGGCCTCCTCACTATCCCGAGCTCTTAGCCAAAAAAGGATGGCCAAAGCGAAAATGACACCCCACCCATTGGGGGCCACTTGAGCCGGAGCCAACCCAGTCCGGAAGAGAAATTCTTGGACAAAAGGGTGAAGGGGAAGTCTGAGGCCGTACTCAAACATTTTGAAGTAGAGAGTGATCCATCCCTCTGGAGGATTGTCACCTCTCTCCCCCTCCTCCGGAAGCCTGAGGAGGATGTTCTCAGGGATAGCGAACCCCCTACGAAGGGATCCGAGGTAGTGCTCGAGTATCCTAGAAGGGTATTCCAAACCCTGACCTGAGGTGGAGGCGTCACTATCCTCCCCGTCATCGGAGAGTCTAAAGTTTTCTATCTCCTCGAGCTCGGACTCTAACCTACGAGCCAAGTCCTCATCGGATCCTAAGTTGCTGCTAAAAGAGGACGACATGGCAACTACGTTCGAAAGAGAAAGGGAAGAGACCGACCTACCAAGGGTTCGAGCTGCCTTCAGATCGAACTCCAAGAATTCAGGGAACGTAAGGTATGACCTGAAGGATTGGGGGCATTTATAGCCCGTCGGAAGAATTTCCCCACCGTACACGTGTAATCAGCGAGCGGCTAGGATCCTCCCTAAGATCCGAAACGTCGGAATATTTGAATATTCCGACGATAAATCTTCCGCGACGGTTATATTCTCCCACGAATAGGAAGTCGTCACGCGTCCAAAGCGAATCGAATGAACTTCTCTGCCAGGTCGAGATCGGACCAGACAGAGAGGGGGCCAATGTTTGGGGAAGAGAATACCCTGGACACGTGGAGGACCCCTATTGGTGCTCCAAGATGACTCATGAGTCATGCCCAGCTCGGATGGTCGAGATCACCACTACTGGCATTGGCAGACGCTAAGTATGAGGGCCGAGGTGAATCTGGCCGAGGTCCGACCTACCGGGAAGCTCGGTGGGGGCCGAGGCGAACTACTGTCAGCGGCATAATTATCGGGCATAATCGTCGGTCCCGAGATTACCGGGTGTAACCGACGATCCCGAGATTACCGGGTGTATCCGTTGCGAGATTAGCGGGACTACCACCCATAAGTAGAGGACTTCACTCCACGATCAGGTACGATGATTTCTGGCCTCGAACTAAACTGGGAATCCGACCTATACTGACTTGATCGTCGGAGTGCTCACCTTTTTGTGCAGGTCCGCCCAAGTGTTCAGATCGGTCCGGAGGCCGAGTTCGAGCTGCAATCTGAAATACGCTGTTGTGCATATCCTTGCATAAACATAGTTGATAACAGTTCATTTGTGAATACCTCAACTCATCAGACTTGGTTGTGGTTTGAGGTTACACTGAGTCAAAAGTTTGATTCATGAGACTTCTAATCTAAAGTATTACACCTCAGAACCTCCAAAATCTCTCTCTTCCCGCCACATCTCTTTATCCCAAGTTTAAAGTTCTTTAGATAAAAAATTGAAAGTTTGTGATCTTTAGATCATTTTTTTTAGTTTATAGACCTATTAAACACAAATCTAAAAATTCAGGACTAAACTTGCAATTTAAAACTCTTAGATGTTTAATACTAAAATATCATCAGAAGATTGGAGGGTAATTAGTATATGACAAAGAATTTTAGCGTATCAAAAAGATTAGTCATAGCGATAAATGTGATTAGTACAAATAAATGGAAAATACTTACATCCCCACTATGATGATCTATCTTGTCTTGCCATCATAAAATGTTTAATAAATAAGAGAAAAAAAAATTTAAATTTACTTCCGATATCTCGATTTTTCAAAATAGGTTTCTATTTTGTCCAAAATAGATAAAAAAAAATCAAACAATTTGATCTCCCACCTCTAGAAAATTGTTGTTCCAGTAGTTAAACATAGGTTTAGGGATTAATTTGCAATATCTACAGAAGTAATTGATTTTCTTTTTTTTTTTCCTTTTTTTTCCTTGGGGGATATTTAGAAGGTATTTGATAGTTCAATGTTGACATGCGAATTCAATAATCTTAATGAATTCTGACATTAAAAATGTTGTTTTGGTATAAAAGAAAGGCTAAATTGACCAAGCAGTCTTTAATCTTTGAGCTTTTTCTCCCTTTGGTCCTTATTCTTTTTAAAATTAAAAATTCTTGATTAAGTCCTTGGCTAAAAAAAATTTAAATTATGCTAACATAAAGCTAACGTGTCGTTAAATTATTATTTAATTAACATATTTAGATATGTAGGCATGTCAGACATACCACTTCGGAAAAGAAAAAAAATTTGTTAATTGTTTGGTTGAATTTTGTTAGTCAGGTTAGTTTTCATGTGTCAAATAACATTGTGTTCATGTATTTTGTTTATGCAAAGATATGCACAACAGTGTATTTCAGATTGCAGCTCGAACTCGGCCTCCAGACCGATCTGAATACTTGGGCGGACCTGCACAAAAAGGTGAGCACTCCGACGATCAAGTCAGTATAGGTCGGATTCCCAGTTTAGTTCGAGGTCAGAAAATCATCGTACCTGATCCCGGAGTGAGGTCCTCTACTTATGGGTGGTAGTCCCGCTAATCTCGCGACGGTTACACCCGGTAATCTCGGGACCGACGGTTACACCCGATAATCACGCCGCTGACAGTAGCTCACCTCGGCCCCCACCGAGCTCCTGGTAGATCGGACCTCGGCCACGTTCACCTCGGCCCTCATACTTAGCATCTGTCAACGCTAGTGGTGGTGATCTCGACGGTCCGAGCTGGGCATGACTCATGAGTCATCTTGGAGCACCAATAGGGGTCCTCCACGTGTCCAGGGTATTCTCTTCCCCAAACATTGGCCCCCTCTCTGTCTGGTCCGATCTCGACCTGGCAGAGAAGTTCATTCGACTTGCTTTGGACGCGTGGCGACTTCCTATTCGTGGGAAAATATAACCGTTCCGGTGGATTTATCGTCGGAATATTCAAATATTCCGACGTTTCGGATCTTCGGGAGGATCCTAGCAGCTCGTTGATTACACATGTACGATGGGGAAATTTTTCCGACGAGCTATAAATACCCCCAATCCTTCAGGTCATACCTTACGTTCCCTGAATTCTTGGAGTTCGATCTGAAGGCAGCTCGAACCCTTGGTAGGTCGGTCTCTTCCCTCACTTTCTCTTTCGAATGTAGTTGCCATGTCGTCCTCTTTTAGCAGCAACTTAGGGTCCGATGAGGATTTAGCTCGTAGGTTAGAGTCCGAGCTCGAGGAGATAGAAAACTTTAGGTTCTCCGATGACGGGGAGGATAGTGATGCCTCCACCTCGGGTCAGGGTTTGGAATAACCTTCTAGGATACCTGAGCACTACCTCGGATCCCTTCGTAGGGGGTTCGCTATCCCTGAGAACATCCTCCTTAGGATTCCGGAGGAGGGGGAGAGAGCTGACAATCCTCCAGAGGGATGGGTCACTCTCTACTTCAAAATGTTTGAGTACGGCCTCAGACTTCCCCTTCACCCTTTCGTCCAAGAGTTTCTTTTCCGAACTGGGCTGGCTCCGGCTCAAGTGGCCCCCAATGGGTGGGGTGTCATTTTCGCTTTGGCCATCCTTTTTTGGCTACGTGCTCGGGATAGTGAAGAGGCTGAGCTGTTGGACGTAGACCAGCTCCTCCCGTGCTTCGAAGCGAAAAGGATAGCTAAGAAGCCTGGTCGGTTCTATATGTGCGCAAGGAAAAGCGCAGACGGTATAGTTAAGGGGCCGACCTCCATCAAGGGATGAGTGAGGAAGTGGTTCTACGCTTCTGGGGAATGGCTTGCAAAGGACGAGTCAGGTCGTTCCTTCTTTGACGTTCCCACTAGGTTTGGGAACCTAGGTACGGAGTAGTTCTTACTTTTTGTGATTTTCTTTCCTGTCATTCAGGTCTAACTCGGATTTTGTCTTCGTGCAGTTTCAATCCGACCAGTCCCCGAGCTTACGCAAGCCTCCTTCGACACGTTGAAATATTACAAGGAGCATTTTCCGAGGGGTAGGAAGGTCGGAACCTTGGTGACCGACAAGCTGCTGCTTGAGTCCAGGCTGCTAGATTACAACCCTGCAGTTCGTCCCATTGAATCCTCAAGGCCGAACTCCGAATTAGGTATGCCGAGCTTGCTACCCCTTCCTTTTCCTCCAACTTTGTGCTGATTTCTTTCCTTTGTTTTTCAGCCATGGTTTGCGGGTTTGCGAGTAACGTGAAACGCAATTCCAAGGGCCGAGCCCATGCTCTTGAGGCCGCCCAGAGTTCGGAACCTGCCACTCCTGCTGTGGTAGGGCCAGCCTCGGAAGATCCAGCCCCAGTGATCGAGCTGGAGTCTTCTGGAGGTCCTTCGAGGGAGAAGCGCCCTATGGATTAGACCGAGGCGGTGGACGTCTCGCCCTTGGGCGAGGAGGTGAGGGAGGAAGTCCCTATGAAGCGAAGGAGGAAGAAGAAGAAGACCACCTCCCCCTTGGAGGTCGGAGCTCGTGGGGTCTTGCCTGCGAGCTTCGCAAATCGGGTGGACGATCCTGAGGCCAGGATGGGCGGGACGCCCGACGTGACAGCACGGTTCAGAATCGAGCCGTCAAGTTCTGGGGTGAGGGACCAGGTGTCCCGCATCTCGGCTGCAAGTTTGGACCGCTGCCTCAGAAGAGCGTCCAAATTTGTAAGTGACCCGGGGTCCGTCGTGCAGAGGACTATCGACTACGCCGCTGAGGTAAGATTGGTGTCTTCATTTTTGCTCAATTTACCTAACAGGTAGCTCGGTCTAACTTTCTTCTTTGTACTTTTTCTCAAGCGTTTGTTGCTTCCATTCAATCGGCTCTGGCCGTGAAGGCCGAGCTGGATGGGAGGGAAGCTCTGGCAGCGAGGGAGAAAGAGGAGTTCTCTGCTGCCTTGGAGGCTGCCTCTTCCACCATGAAGGATGAGCTGCTGAAAGCTCACTCTGAGGTGGAAATTTTGAAGGCTGAGGTGGAAGCCAAGGCCGAGCTGCTGAAGAAAGAAGAGGACAGACGCAAGGCGCAGCTCCGAGCTGCCCATGCTATCACCAAGGGCTTGGAGAAGGAGAAGTTCCAACTCCTCAAGGAGAAGGACGACATGCTCCAGGCGCTTGAAGCGAAGGAGGAGGAGCTGAAGCAGGCGACTGCCGAGCTGGAGACGGTGAAGGAGCGTCTCAGCAATGGAGCCCTATTGGAGGAATCGTTTAGGCAACATCCTGACTTCGATGGATTTGCCAAAGACTTCTCTGACACGGGCTTCAAGTTTCTCATGAAGGGCATTGCTTCCGACATGCCTGACCTTCAGATCGATCTCGGTGGTCTGAAGAAGAGGTATGCTGAGCAGTGGGCGTCTGGGCCTAGCGGCACCCCTGGCCCCCAAGCGTTGGTGGATAAGTACGTCAGAGATCTGGACTCTGATTACTCCGACCTCGAAGAGGATCAGGTCGGCACCACTCAAGAGGGCGCTCCTCAAGCAGGCTCTTAGGCGACCACCCTTCAAGAGGCTTTTCGTTGTCTTTCTTCTCTTCTCTTTTTTTTGTTTGTAAGTGTCAGGGCAGAGCTGCAAGGTCTATAAGTCTTGGCTCTGCTCTCCATTTAATGAAGAAGCTTTGTTCGTTTTTACTTTGGTGTTGGCAACATCTTTCCTTTCTTTGCTTTTTCTTCGAACTGCAGCCAATGTCACCTCGCACCTCTTACTTTTGAGGTCGCGCCTTCAATTAAAATAATTGAAAGTTTGAATTTGAATCTCTGTCTAGTGTTCAATGCATTGCACCAACTCTGGATTTTTTAACATCGCACCCTTAACTTAAAAACGTTAAAAGGCTAAAATCCTAAGTCCGTAGCTGTTCTTCATATCGCACCTCGTACCCTCAAGTTCGAAGGCTTGATCATTTTGAACTTTTCACATCGCCCATTTACCTTGAAGGTTTGAATTTTAAGTTCGTCAGTGGTTTTGGCATCGCACCTCGTACCCTTAGGTTTTGGAGGATTGGATTTTAACTGACTGCTGGAATGTGATCGTGTGGGAGTCCGTGGCCCCTATTTAATTTCTGGTCGAACTCGGAATCATGAAATTAAATCATCACATTTATTCCGATCATTATTCTTTTGAAACAGTTTTTACAGATCCATTGAAAACCCTTTTGGCATTTCAAGGATAATAACGCTTCAGGTGCTCCGCGTTCCACGGGTGCACGAGGACGTCTCCTTTCAGATCGGCCAATATGTACGTCTGAGGTCGGACTATGCCCTTGACCTCAAACGGCCCCTCCCAGGTTGGGTCAAGGGCACCCACATGGGTTTGGACCCTCCTTAAGACCAGATGTCCGACCTGGAAGGTCCGAGGTCGAACGCGGGCGTTGTAATGTCCGGCCATTCTGCCCTGATATTCCGCCAGGCGTAGCTGGGCCATCGCTCTTCTTTCTTCCAACAAGTCGAGGTTGAGGAGCAGCTCTTCCTCATTTGCTGTAGGCTCGTAATGCTCTACTCTGTCAGATGGCATGCCGATCTCAACCGGGACTACAGCTTCGGAGCCGAAGGCCAGAGAGAACGGGGTCTCACCCGTCGATTCTCTTTGGGTGGTCCGGTACGACCATAGAACCTCTGGTAGCTCCTCGGCCCACCTGCCTTTCTTGGAGTCCAGTCTAAGTTTGATGCCTCGCTTGATGATCTTGTTGACTGCCTCCACCTGCCCATTTGCTTGCGGATGTGCGGGGGACGAGCTAAGGTGACTTATGCCAAGCTTGCTGCAAAAGTCTTTGAACTTGGCGTTATCAAACTGCTTCCCATTGTCTGTCACAATGGCCTGCGGTATACCAAAGCGACATATGATATTTGTCCATACGAAGGACGTGACTCTGGATTCCGTTATGTGGGAGAGCGCCTCGGCCTCGGCCCACTTTGTGAAGTAATCCACAGCAACCACAGCGAACTTGGTCTGGCCTTTGCCCAAAGGGAAAGGACCAATGATATCTACCCCCACTGCGCGAATGGCCACGGGGCCGAGATGGGGGTGAGCAGCTCGGGAGGCTGGTGGATTATGTTTCCGTAGCGTTGGCAATTGTCGCAAGTTCTAACGAACTTCTTGGCGTCCTGGCTGAGGGTCGGCCAATAGTATCCTTGTCGGATCACTTTGGTTGACAGCGACCGAGCGCCTGAGTGATTGCCGCACACTCCTTCGTGGATTTCTCTGAGGACGTATAGGCCCTCTTCAGGGGTTAGGCATTTCAATAGAGGCAGGGAAAAGCCGCGTCGGTACAACGCTCCACTTCGGACCACGAACCGAGCTGCTTGTCTTGCCAACCTTCTGCGCTCCTTGGGGTCTTGTGGTGAATTGCCCCTAATAAAGTCCACAATCGGGTCCATCCATGAGGACTCTGGAGCGTCGATCTCCATCAGATCTGGCTCTGAGATCGATGGATTATCTAAGATCTCGACGAGGACCGACCTGGCCAGGTCGGTCTCGTACGCTGATGCTAACTTGGCCAAGGCGTCGGCATTAGAATTTTCTGCTCGGGGAACCCGGCTTACTTCGTAAGTTCGAAATTGGACGAGGTACGATCTGACCTTGCCCAAATACTTCTCCATTCGGGAGTCCCTGGCTTGGTACTCTTCCGTGATCTGGCTCACAACCAGCTGGGAGTCGCTGAAGATCTTAACACAAGAGGCCCCCAATGCTCTAGCGATTCGTAGACCGGCAATAAATGCTTCATACTCAGCCTCGTTATTGGAAGTCCGGAAGCCGAACCTCAAGGCATACTCAAATCGCTCGCCTCCTGGTCCGAGCAAGAGGACCCCGGCCCCGCACCCCTTCTCATTGGAGGATCCGTCGACATAGATTGTCCACGGTAGGTCGGACTCGCCAGGCTCGGAAGGTGGTGTGAGCTCGGCTATGAAGTCTGCCACTGCTTGCCCTTTCAACGCAGCTCTAGGTTCGAACTGGATGTCGTATTCACTTAGCTCCATTGCCCACTTCATCAGGCGTCCAGAAGCTTCTGGCTTATGGAAGATGTTTTTTAGGGGCAAGTTAGTGAGCACCACCACAGTATGGGCTTGGAAGTATGGTCTAAGCCGTCGGGCCGAGGTGACTAAAGCGAGAGCCAACTTTTCCATCTGAGGGTATCTAGTCTCGGCTTCGGTCATAGCCTTGCTTGTGTAGTAGACCGGGTTTTGCCGCGCTTCCTCTTGCCTGATTAGGGCCGAGCTGACGGCACTGTCAGACACTGCTAAGTACAATTGGAGCTTGTCCCCTGGCAGGGGCTTGGCGAGCAAAGGTGCCGAACAGAGGTAGCTCTTCAATTGCTGAAATGCTTGTTCGCACTCTGCTGTCCATTCAAACGGCCCTTTCTTTCGCAGGACTTTGAAGAAAGGGAGGCACTTATCTGTCGATCTTGAAACAAACTGGTTCAGAGCTGCAATCCTGCCATTGAGGCACTGAAGCTGTTTCAGCGTTTTTGGTGCCTCCATCTCGAGCACGGCTTTAATCTTTTCGGGGTTGGCCTCGATCCCCCGGTGGTTCACCATGAAGCCAAGGAATTTTCCCGAAGAGACTCCAAAGGCACATTTAGCTGGGTTGAGCTTCATTTGATATGTCCTTAGAACCTCGAAGGCTTCGGTCAGATCGGAAAGATGCGACTTAGACCGCTTGCTCTTGACGAGCATGTCGTCCACATACACTTCCATATTCCGGCCGATCTGCTCGGCGAACATTTTGTTCACCATTCTCTGGTAGGTCGCTCCTGCGTTCCTTAAACCGAAGGGCATGACCTTGTAACAGTACAGACCTTGGTCTGTTATGAATGTGGTATGATCTTGATCTGGGACATGCATCTTGATTTGGTTGTACCCAGAGTAGGCGTCCATGAAGGTGAGCAGTTCGTGCCCGGCTGTGGCATCCACGAGCTCATCAATCCTCGGCAGTGGGAAGCAATCTTTCGGGCATGCCTTATTTAAGTTCGTAAAATCTACGCACATTCTCCACTTTCCGTTAGATTTTTTAACTAATACAACATTGGAGAGCCACTCGGGATACGAAATTTCTCTTATGTATTTAGCTTTCAAAAGTTTGCTAACTTCCTCAACAATTACATCACTCCTCTCCTTGTTTATAGGTTTTCTTTTTTGTTTTACAGGTCGGAATGATGGATCTATGCTGAGGCGATGCGTCATAATTCGCGGGTCAATGCCAGGCATGTCCTCATGGGACCACGCAAAGACGTCCGAGTTGGATCTGAGGAAGTGGATTAGCTCCTCTCTGTCGGTGGCCCCCAGCTTGGTTCCTATGCTTACTTGCTTCTCGGGACTAAGCAGAGGAACAAGCTCGAGCTCCTTAGTGGGTGCGGCAAACTCCCTCCTCAGCAGGTCGGCCTCGAACTCGAGCGTCCCATCCCTACTGGCGAGAGTTTCAAGGGCGCAGACCGATGAGCCTTTGAGTGCGGAGGCATAGAACTCCCTCGAAGCGGTCTGTTCTCCTCGGACCGTGCCCACGCCATTGGGGGTGGAATACTTCAAAACTTGATGAAGTGTCGAGGGAAGGGCCCGAAATGAGTGGATGATGGGTCTCCCAAAGATGGCGTTATAGGCCGATCTACCGTCAATTACCACGAACTCGGCCATTTGGGTGACCTGAGTTTGGTCCTGCCCAAGCGTGACCGGCAAGTCGATGCAACCCTCTGGGATGACCGATTCTCCAGAGAACCCAACCAGCGGTGTCGGACTTTTCTTCAATTGCGACCTCGTCCATCCCAGGGCGAGGTAGGTCGGTAAGGACAGGATGTTAGCAGATGCGCCTCCGTCTACCAGCACCCTCCTGACCACCACATGATCAATCAAGGGAGCGATCACAAGTGCATCATTGTGGGGCAGGTGGACCTCCTCCAAGTCTGCACCGTCGAAGGTGATTGGGTAGGTCGACCTCTGCTCCCTGATGATGCACACCTCGCGCCTGGCTACACGAGCTAACTCCTTTCTTTTATGTCCGGACTGACCCCCGCTTGGCCCTCCGAAAATGGTATTGATGACCGCAGGTCGGTCAGTGCGCCGGGGCGGCGTCCTCGAACGCTTCCGCTCTTCCTTTTTCTCTGCCGAGCTGGTCCTGGGCTTTCCCACAAATTTCTTGAAGTAGCCATCTTGAATTAGATCCTCAATTTGGCGCTTCAACTCCCAGCAGTCCGACGTGTTATGGCCGTGCTCCCGATGGAAGCGGCAATACTTGTCCTTGCTGCGCCTCTCCGGGGCTCCCCGAAGCTTCTCAGGACGCTTGAGTAGTTTTTCCATTCCAGACTCCTCGATGTTCGTTAGGATCTCAAAAATTGGAATCGTGGTCGGGGTGAAGCGTTCGTAAGGTCGGCTCCTGGTAGGTCCGTTCTCCGCCCTTTGATACTCAGCTCGGCCGCTGGAAAAGGATCCCTTGTCCTTGGACTTGGGATCTGCCTTTTCTATATCTTTTCCACTTTTGCCCCGGCCGATCTTTCGTTCTGGTCGGCCGGTTTTGGTTCGGAGGAGCTCCTGTCCATCGATGACTTTCTTCGCCTTCTGAAGCACCTCGACGAAGGTGGCCGGGGCCTCCTCTCCAAGTTTCACCGTGAGGGCTTCGTCGACTAGACCGGTGAGAAAATAGCACATGGCCGAGTCATCGGAGTAGTGTGCGACCTTCAATTGCTCCTCCTGGAATCTGGTGACATATTCTCGCAGCATCTCACCCTCCTTCTGTCTGATGGTAGCGAGATGGGTCGCTGTCTTTTTGTCATAATGTCGAGAAGAGAACTGGGCGAGGAACTCCCTTCGCAGCTGAGAGTAGGTCGAGATCGACCTGGCTAGCAGTCTCCGATACCACAATTGCGCGCTGCCAGTAAGCGCGATCTGAAAGGCGCGGCATTTGATTGCGTCTGATGCCGCTTGGAAATCCATGAGGCCTTCAAAGACCTCAACATAATCCTTGGGGTCCTTCGACCCATCATAAGGCTTCACGGTAGGAGCTTTGAACTTCGGAGGGATCGGTGCTTCCAAAACATCCGAGGTGAAGGGCGATTCTCCCAAGTCGCCATCGTTCAGTGAACCTTCTTTCTGCTCACATTTGGCTTTTAAGGCCTCCACCTGAGCGTCGAGCTGGCCCCTCAGCTGGTCGAACTCCTCCCTTGTAATCACTCCTGCAGGAGTTGCTGGGTTGCGAGAGGATTCAGCCTGCTGGTTGGAGCTCCTGTGTGAGCGGGATGGTGACTGTCCTTTTCGGAGAGATGAGCCTCTCTTTCTGTTGAGGTGTTCACGGAGGTCTCTTCTCTGGCGAGTGTGTCCCTCGCTCTCGTTGTCTTCGGGATGTTCCTCCTCGACTGGGCCGAGGTGGGAACCCCTTTGCTCGCGTATGCCAACGCGCGTCACTCGGTTCTCAGATCGGGACCCTGCGTCTGCAGCTAATATCATTTCGTTATACATTTCCTCCATGGACCGCATTTTCGTGCGCATTGCCTCCATTTCTCTCTGGAGTGCGTCCAAGTTCTCACTTGTCGGGGCCGGGGCTGGACCCCGGGCGCCCTTCTTAGAGGTTCCACCTCGGCCACGGGTGGCCTTGGATGTCCTTGGGGGGCGCAGGTGGTAGAACAGGCGCGGTGATTCGTGCCGACCTGCAGAGGGGTTCTGTTGCTAGGCCGTCGTGACCTTGCCCCTCTACCACTGCTGCTCCGACCTCCCTCTGGTGGGCATCGCTGGCAGCTAGGGTCCTTCGATCTGCCGTATTGGTCGAGTTTGCGGGTTGAACCATTTTCGCTTGCGTGTTGGTTTAAAAGAATTGGGATGACTTAGATTGTCGTTCCCACAGACGGCGCCAAATGTTTATGCAAGGATATGCACAACAGTGTATTTCAGATTGCAGCTCGAACTCGGCCTCCGGACCGATCTAAATACTTGGGCGGACCTGCACAAAAAGGTGAGCACTCCGACGATCAAGTCAGTATAGGTCGGATTCCCAGTTTAGTTCGAGGTCAGAAAATCATCGTACCTGATCCCGGAGTGAGGTCCTCTACTTATGGGTGGTAGTCCCGCTAATCTCGCGACGGTTACACCCGGTAATCTCGGGACCGACGGTTACACCCGATAATCACGCCGCTGACAGTAGCTCACCTCGGCCCCCACCGAGCTCCTGGTAGATCGGACCTCGGCCACGTTCACCTCGGCCCTCATACTTAGCATCTGTCAACGCTAGTGGTGGTGATCTCGGCGGTCCGAGCTGGGCATGACTCATGAGTCATCTTGGAGCACCAATAGGGGTCCTCCACGTGTCCAGGGTATTCTCTTCCCAAAACATATTTAAATAAGTTAATAAAACAATAATTTAATAGTTTCTCAATTTTTTGTTAATAAATTTTAACAAATTATTTGTGAAATGAGCTAATTTAAAATTTTTAATATACTAAAGGTAAAATTGAGAATTTAAAAAAATTGATGACTAAAATGAGAATTTTTATTTTTTTTAGTACAACATGTTGGGGAAAGGATTCGAATAAAAGAATAGGAGTGATGTTATATATTTAGCCTAAAATAAATTTCAAATATTTCTTAGAAGTAAAATTATAAAAATACCATAAAATAAATATATATTTTTAAGTCTAGCAAAAAGTTTATAATTTTACAAAATTTGAAATTTTCATATGTTGATGAATTCACCATTTACATTTACATAAAGTGATCTCTATCATAGGTCGATCAACAAATACGGAACCAGTTTGTTCCTTATACATTTAAGGAAATATTGTGACTAAATAATATTTACAATACATGTAGGTTAAGTTAGTTAAGAAAATCTTTCGTGGGATCATCATGTCTTCTTCATCCTATATGCCTCCATGTCCTCTGCAGTTACTTGCATAAATCCATTATGTTGAGCCACACAAAGAACAAATCTAATTGCCCGTTTCATCTCACATTGTATTTATGGTTTCTTTCATCCCTCTCCCTTTTTCGTATTCGTAGCAAAAATAGAAGTCGAAACACCCATTTTTATAACAAATTACAAGGCTTTGAGAGAGGCTCCACTTCTTAAATATTTCTTTCTAAACTTTCTCAAACATTTCTTTCTAAGAATACCTCTCATAAGATTTTCTTTCTCAAATTATTTTTGAAATCTTGATTTCATAAAAATTCTAAAACAATTTATGAAATCTCTCGGTCTTAATAACATTTCATAAAAGTTTCTCAAATTCTTTCTGAAATCTTTCATTCTAAAAACTTCGTACAATTCTCTAAAACATAAAACATTTCTAATCCTTATTAAATACAGTTATTCTCGAAACATTTATAAAATCATTCTTTCTAACAACATTAAATAAACTTTAAACATTTCTTTGGAATCATAAAGTATTTAAAAATTCTCATCAACATTTCTAAATTCTCACTTGGACAGATTTTAGTTCGTTCTAATTTGAACATTTCTTAAACTTCAAATATTTTTCTAAATCATAGAACATTTCTCTACCTTCTAAAACATTTCTAAAATCTCAAACAGCGAGAGTTTTTTTCATTCTCAACAAATATATCATATATATAATTTCTCTAAATTCTATAATAGTAAATATCTAAAAACATTGATGAAAATAATCACCCATAAATCGAATAATAATATCCAAAATGTTTAATAAAGTAATCACTCACACATCCTTCAACTGAGGTGCTTGTGGTTTCAATCTCTGTCTAACCTGAAATATCAATTCAATACAAAATTAATTCACTTAATTCCAACATAAACTTTATCCCAACTTAAATCACATTATCTTCAAAATAAAATCAATTACCCATTAAATAAGTCATTCTCTTCCTTCATTAAAAACTCATATTTTCTCTCTCATATTATCTTACGAGTGGGTCCCACAAGCCTTCAATCAATTTCTCTCTCTTCCCAAACCCTCGTAAATACACCATTTCTTTTTTACTTTTATTTATCATTTACTTTTATCCTTGATTTCTTTCTCTCTCTCCCACGTCAACCACCCACAACTCCACCCTCTTTCCTCGTTTCTTGTACAAATTTCAAACCCACAATTTATCTTCACTCCTTCCTTTCTTCTGCCTTTCCTTATTCCATGAAAACTCCTCTTTATCAAAATCCATTACATTTCCATTTTACAGCCATTAACCAATAACTCATAAACCCCAATAAACCCAACAATAAAATCTTAACTTCTATATACTTGGTTTTCCCTCTTCAATCGGGACCAACGACATCAATTTCTACATTTCTTTTTCTTTTTCTTCTTTTTCCTTCTTATTCTATCGTGAAAAATCCTAACAGATTCTTCTTTCACTAAATCCCAAATTTTGGCACACATAATTAATCTTAAAGCATCCATAGATTCAAAAGCAAAACGAAGACACCATGAACTCTATTTTAAATCGAAACCCATTCACGTAAATATTCCATAGGAGCAAGCTTAATTACCAAATTTTCCATCTAATTTCAGTTGTTGAGTTCTTCAATTACAGCTTCAAAACCAAGGTTCTCAGCCACCAATTATGAACAAACTTTGAGCATCTTACCATTTTTCAAACCCATGTTTTCTATGCATTTGCTAACGTCACCTAGATATCGAATTACTTTCACTACCCCTCCACTAATTTTTTAGATTGCTCCCTTATTCCGTCCCTCTATCTCCCTTCCTCTTTTTCCAGAATTTTCTTCTTCTCTCCCACTTCCTTGATTTCTTCTGTTATCATTTTTCCAAAATCCCAGTTGAGAAAAACTATCCAAATTTTTTAAAATATTTAGAAAATCGCCAAGAAGACGGTGACGGGGAGGAGATGCTGCTGGCACAGATGTGAGACCCACCGTCAAAGAAGATTATCACCGGAAAATGCCTGGAAGACAGAGGGAGAGAGCGAGAGATGAGGGAGAGAGGGAAGAGAGAGCGAGAGATGAGGGAGAGAGGGAAGACAGAGTGAGAGATGACGGAGAGAGGGAAGACAGAGTGAGAGAGCGAGAGATGAGGAAGAAAGGGAACGAGAGAGAGAGTGAGAGATGAGGGAGAGAGGGAAGAAACGGAGAGGCGAGAGATGAAGGAGAGGGAAGAACGAGAGAGAGCGAGAGATGAGGGAGAGAGAAGAATGGGAGAGAGCGAGAGGGAAGAACCGGAGAGAGAAGAACGGGAGAGAGGGATGGGGGGAGAAATTGTGATTTCTAATTTAATTTAATTACTTAAGAATCTATGAATAAATTTCTTAAATTATTGAATGAATTTTGAATGAATATTTATCGATTTATAAAGTGAATAATTTCAAATATTTTGAAATATAATGTGGTTTATCTTATTTATCTAAATAATTATTAATAAAATTTGGTTTAATTTAAACGAAATTATAAATAAAATTAAATCAATAGAAAGTAAATAAATATAATGTTTGGTCAAATTCAAAATGATTAACAAATAATTTAAGAGATTAAAATTTTTTAATTAAAATTTTGACCATTAGAATTAAGGGAAACAGATTATCAATCTCCTTAATTTTTGTATATTCATATCCAAATTTGAAATTTAAATCAAATTTGTTTAGTATTTTTTTCTGTCCTTTAAAATCCCTTTTTAATCTCCTAATTTTAATTATGATTGGATTTTAAATTTAAAATTTAATTCACTTCGATTCACGTGAAAGTATCAAATTTAAAATTTAATTAAAAAAATTATTGGGTGTATCTTTTCCGTATCATTACGAAAACAGAAAAAAAGCGAGAGGAGAGAACTAGAGAGAGAGCAAGAGAGCACCGAAGCGACATCGGAAATCGAAGGTTTGAAAGGGGGTGTTTTTTTGGTAAATTCAAGGTTTGAAAGGGGGTGTTTTTTTCGTAAATTCAAGCTGGAAAAGAGAAGTGAAAGTTAGAAAATATAGGAAGAGAAGAAGGGAGGGAGGGATGAGAGAGAGAACGGGGAGCGAAACATAAAAGGCAAAAGACGTCTAGAAAACATGGATTTTAAAGAGGGTGATTAAAAAACAGTACGGGTCTTATTCAACCCAAAATCCCCTTCTTTTCATACTTCTTTTTTTTTCTTTTTCTTCTTAATCACAACCACATGTCACACCATCAAAACCCACACATACGGGTCTCGCTACGAGGTGTAAAAACAGATTGCGTAGGGAAGTGTTAGCACCTTACGACACCCGTTCGAAAAAAGATCAATATCTTACAACTATGTCAACACCCTAAGATGTAAACATTGTACTCTTTTAAAAAAACAAAAAGTTTAATTTATATTTTAAACTAAAAAAAACCAACAAATTTTGTTAAATTAAAACAAAAAAAAAAAAAAATTTTTATGTATTTTGACATTAAAAAGATTTTTTCAAGAAAATCTTTTATTTCTAATTTTCAAAAAATCAATTTTACTTAAAACAAATTGTTAAGATCTTTTCTAAAATGATACTCATGTTACAAGATAATATTTTATTTTAAAACAAATTCCTAGAAAACAATTTTCTTTAAATCCTCTATTTTTTTAAATCTCTGCAACAGAAATTCTCTTTCTAAAAATAAATAAAAAAATAAGAAAACAAAATTAAGAACTTGAATGGAAATTTTAAACAATCCAATTTATTTTTAAACAAGATTTTAGTTTATAAAAACTCTTATTATTTTTTTTTTAACTTACAAAATTTTAATGCAAAATTTTTTATTTAAATGAAATTAACTTTTTGTTTACTTTATTTAAAAAATTATTTTATTTTACTTTAAGTAAAATTATCATTATTTTTCAAAACTTATTTTAAAAAGTTTATTTCCTTTAAAAGGAAAATTTTTTTTTTTTGTTAAAAAAATTTTTTTTATTATTATTAAAAGAAGTGCAGGGGTATACTGTGCAAAGATTTTTACCACGGATGTGTGTTAGAGTGGGTCGCTGGACTTTTCGTCGTCGTCGGTCTATCACCGCAAGATGGTCTCAAGGCAGCAATGGAGGTCATGAGATGTGCACCGGAGTCTTGTTGTGTGTTGGTTCTATTGAACCGCCTTTAGAGACTAAGGGAAAAAATAAAAAAATTTCGTTTCACCCAAATCATTCTTGTGCTCTCTGTTTTTTTTTTCTCTTTCCCTCTGTGTGTTGTGTGCCCTTTAAATATACAAAAAAAAATGTGTGAGTTGAGTAAAACCAGAGAAAAAGGGAAGGGAAAGCGTTCGGTTTTGACAAGGAAAAACGGGAGGAGAAACCAAATGTTTATTTTTAACCAAAATAGAATCTAAATTTTTTAATTCAAAAACCTTTATTTAAAACAAAATTATATAAATAAAATCAAATCTTTTTATTTCTTTTATTTTAATTTTAGATCAAATTCTTTAAAACAAAATCTATTTTTTAAAATTTAATTTAAACTTTAGTTTATAACCAATAATAAAGTAATCCTATAGTATTTAATAAAATAAAAAATAAATAATTAAAAATAAAACTAAAATGAAGCCGGACCAAATACGATGTCTAAAGTGCCCTTCACCATAATTTCCAATTTTCTTCTTAATTTTTTTTTTAATTCCCAAAACCAATAATGTACCAAATGATTAATGTGTCCTTACATTCATCCTATATGCCTCCATGTCCTCTGCAGTTGCGTGCATAAATCCATTATGTTGAGCCACACAAAGAACAAATCTAACTTGCAATTCAAACTTTGCGACCAAACCTATTTGACTAAAGCAAGAAAATATCTCATACCTCGCTCTTCCATCTCACATTGTATTTACGCTTTCTTTCATCCCTCCCCTCCTTTTTTTCCTTTTTTCCTCCTCCGGGAAAAAATTGAAGTCGAAAACACCATTTTTATAACAAATTACAAGGATTTGGAAGAGAAGAGGCTAGGCTAGGCCAGGAGGGGCAATTAATTTTCAATCTAACTAAATCAAATGATAATATTATAACCATTTCATATCATTATTGGGAGAGGCAATTGAATTTCTTACATTCTCGAGAGCTTCAGAAAGTTTCTTCTAGTCGAGGACGAGATCATCTAAAATTTCTCAAGGTTTGAATAGTTGATTACAATTTCTCAGGGTTTGAACACCGGACTTTCTATTATTTAAGACCAAAAGTACTAAATTTTCATTGACATATCGACATTTTCATATGTTCATGAATTCAACATTTACATCAAGACTCTACCACATGTCGATCAAATAATACGGAACCAGTTCGTTCTTTAAACATTTAAGGAAATATTGCGACTAAATAATATTTACAATAGATGTAGGTTAGGTTAGTTAAGAAAATCCTTCGTGGGATCATCATGGTGTGTCTTTTCATCCTATGTGAAAGTCGAAAAACCCAGTTTTATAATAAATTACAAGGCTTTGGAAGAGGCTAGGCTGGGCTAGGAGGCATATTAATTTTCAATCTAACTAAATTAAATGATAATATTATAACCATTTCATATTATTGTTGGGACAGGCAATTGAAATTCTTACAGGACAACTTCACAAAGTTTCCATATTCAATTTTTTAAAAATTATAATGTGGGCTCTATAAATTCCTCACATTTTTTACGTGAGCCACTCTTCTATTTGATATTTAGTTTTTATTTTTCCTCTGTATTTGATATTTAGGTTTTGAAGTGGCATTCATTGATGGAGACAAAAATATGTATAATGACATTAGATCTTGATTTATGGATTGTTAGGACGTATTTCTCATTACTAAATTCTCCAATTTTTACATTTGTTGTTTCAGAAATCTAATCTTTCCGTTCTGATTTCAATTTTCTTTATACATATTTAATACTATATTTTATCTTAAAATTAAAAATTTTCAAAGTCAGGTTTTCTTTTTATTTTTATATTTAATTAAATAATTTTAAAACTTTTTCAAAAAATAATAGTCCAACAATAATTTTGAAGCTTTACCATTGCCTCCTCACATCTTATTTTTTTCCATGGGTGCACGTTAAGAATCCCACGTTGAAAAGAAAAGGGACCTTACATAGTTTATAATAGACATGGATTACTTCTCTCATTGTCATGCTTTTGAGATAGAACCCATGGATATTGATATGGTATCAGAACGAGTATCCGATTAAAAAATGTGAGTTTTAAAACAAATTAATAATTTATATGTTTTCTTTTTACAATAAACCGATAATTATTGATTTCAGTGCAAAAATCAACCCATCACTTTTGTGTTAGATACAAAGAGAAAAAAAAAAAGAGAAAATGTTGATGAGATAAACATAAAAGAGAGAAAATAACCAAATTGCATTTAACATTTTAAATATTTATATAAATATCATGTTTCAAATACGTTAAAATAAAACTACAAAATTTTACGCCGATCTTACTGGTAAGTAAAGACGATAGAAATGGGTATCAACTATCAAAAAAACTGTGGTTTTTGTATTTTTGGGGAAAACAAATTGGGGCCTAAATTATTTAAACTCCACCTTATTTTTCTAATTAGGGTTTAAAATCAACTCTAAACTCAAAAAAAAAAAAATTAGAACTAGAAATTTGAAGAATTGAAGCAACTTTTTTTTCTTTTTTTTTTTAAAAAATGTTAATTTTAATACTTTATACAATGATAACACTTTACCAAATATATATTGAATTTTAGTTAAACAATATTTATTATTAATTATTCAATTGACCATTGTACTAAATTGACAATATAACTAAAATTATAAATTTAAAATTTTTATATAAAATAATTAATAACTTAAAATAATTTAATTTATGTTATTTATTTTAATTAAATTTAATTAGTTATTAATCAATGTTTAGATTGACAAAAAAATCATATATCTAGAGTAATCGGACAGCATAAACATACAGAAACACAGTTATTTTAATATCAGGCATCTCAATCCCAAACAAATATAGAACCAAACACAATTATCAATTATCTTTGACTCGCAGGCAACTTACTAACTTTTTGAAATTCCAACCAAACGGCCCCTTAGAGAAATCCAGAAATAACATTGTTAAAACAAAGTATTATTGGATAGGCCTAATGAATGATAAATTTTAGAGATACATTTATTGTCAAAAACTTCACAATATCATAGACATATTTTTCCAAAAGTGGATCACCGGATCCTAACATAATGGCTAATACAGCCAATCAAACATGCATTTTCAAAATTGTAACAAAATTGTAACAGACATTTTCTTATCCACTTTGACTCACTCCCCCAATCCACATGCACCCATGAACAAACAAAAATAGACAAGTTCAGCTTGTGATGAAGCAGCTTGCACATGGATATCTTCACCTTTGTCAAATGCATGCACATTGAGTTTCTTGAAATCCAGACCTTGCCCACTGATTCTGTTTTGGTTTAACAAAGATGATCGACATATTAGATTCCTTTTTTTAAATTTAGAGCAAATAGAAACTCTGTGATCCCAGGTTCTGATACTTACTCCATAAAATTTCTCGTTTGGATCAGATCTTCACGCATGGACTGAGTTTTCGGGATCATAATCCACAGAATTGACATCAAGATTTAAAACACATTTTGCTGTATCCTCTTGAATACACAAGTTCCTAAAACGTGAGGAAATAATTTTCAAAAGTTCTCGAAAGAGCCAAGCAGGAGAGACATAAATGGATAAATAAACATAAAAATATTACAAGACATACCTTACAGTTCCCGTGCTTCCACCACCCCTCGTACGAACACGCTTCTCAACTTTTGCAAAGTCCATTTGTTTGCTTTCGTCAACCTTTGCCTCGTCAACCTTCAAATCATCTTCATCACTAACTTCAACATCCTCACTCGGCTTGTTATGTTTCAGAAAATCATCTTCGTGATACAGAAAATAAAATACATTCAAAAGACTAATTATTTCCAGGTATAAATATTCAGCAGAAGTAGCAAACATGTGACAGGATGGATACAACGGCAAAACAAAACAAGGTAATAACTCAAGGTCGATTAAATATTCATCCTAACAAATTGACAGTGAAGTAATTCTTTGGGAAGGGACATAAAAAGAATGTGTTCAGATAGATAGATTTAATACCAGGCCTCTAACAATTCTGCCAGCACGGTCATATTCAACTTGCCTCTCACTCTGTCCCAGTAAAAGTTCCTGAGGCAGATTTTCCTCGGCAGCCACATTCCCATACTTCTCCATAATAGCATCCTTTGTATGTAACTTCAACTTCTCTTTAATAACGTTGTAGTTCTTATATAGAAGTTCAGCTTGTGATGGAGCAACTTGCAGATGGATATCTTGACCATTGTCATATGCTACCAAAGCATGCACATTGAGTTGCTTGAAATCCAAAGCCTGCCCACTGATTCTGTTTTGCTTATCACCCTATTATAACAAAGATGATCGATATATTAGATTCATGCTACATTAATAACTATTACTTTGTTGAAATTTAGAGCAAATAGAAACTTTGTGATCCCATGTTCCGATGCTTGCTCCATAAAATTTCTCATTTGGATCAGCATCAGGAAGAGGATCTTCCCGCATGGACCGAGTTTTGGGATCATAATGCGCTGAATTGACATCAAGATTTAAAAGATATTTTGCTGTATGCTCTCGAATACGCAAGTTCCTAAGATGTGAAGAAATAATTAGCAGCATTCAGAAGTTCTAGAAAAGAGCTAAGCAGGGCAGACATAAATGGATAAACAAACATAAAAACATTACAAGACATACCTTACAGTTCCTGTGCTTCCACCACCCATCGTGCGAATACGCTTCTCAACTTTTGCAAAGTCCATTTGTTTACTTTCGTCAACCTTTGCCTCGTCAATCTTCAAATCATCTTCATCCTCATCTTCATCACTAACTTCAGCAGCATCCTCACTCTGCTTATTATTTTTCCCTTCCAATTCTTTAAGTTGTTGTTCTTTCAAAAATTTTCTCCTTGCTTCATCTCTAGCTTCATAACTCTCAATGACACGACCATAGGTTGCTGGTTCATAACCATTCCAACGATCTCTTTTTCCATCATAATCTAGTTCAAACGTCTCGATCTTCTCATCTGGTGCTATGTGCATGTTTGTCCATTTCGCTGCTTTCTTTCGGGGCCTTTCCATGCATGACTTTGCATCATGTGTCATTGCTCCACAACTGGACAAGCAATAGAATATACGCGACATATAAGTCACAAGGAAGCTAAATTAAATAACAGGATATGCTTGAAAAATATTATAAACGATAGGTGAGAAAGATTAATATAAAGGGAATTTCCACTGCATATATCACCACAAAACCCCTAAACCGAGTTAAGATTATAGCTCCAAACCTATTATACTTTAGACCTGTATTATTACTCCATAATGTAAAGAATACTCATCTCCAATATATTCATTCCATTCCATCCAAAAGCAAAAGCGCATATATATCAACCAAAGTTCATAAATTGATATTCATTTAAAGTTTACAAGTTCAGTGACACCATGACCAATTTAAGCTACATCCTCGTGCATAGAAGGAAATCAAACAACAAAATATCTTAAAAATAATTAAATTTAAAGCCTAACATTCTAGCAAGTGGACTACAAGACATAGAGCAGTCTAAATAACTAGCTTTTTTGGACAAAAAAACACGTGCCTAGTACATGATCCATTCTCAAACCTTAAAATTGTAAATGAGTTTCTGGTACAGTCACAATCCCATGATTATGAATGAACTATGCACACGTCCATGCCAAGAGCCATAGGCCGAGGAGTACACATAACGGTGAACAAGGAGAGATTCATCCGACTTACTTTTCACATGCACCCTTCCTGTACTTGTCTGCCTGATGTATTTTTGCGCCTCTATCATACCAAGATTTTGTATAATTCGGATCTGATTTCCATTTCCTTTGATGTTTTAAACTCTGGAATAAAATCAAAACAACTTAAATCATCATGAACCAACATAAAATCTAGAAAGTGGGGAAGAGAGAGAAACTTACTGGTCTCTCAGCATTAAGATACCAAGGTGCAGAGGACATATATTGAGGAATATGAGGGTTGATTTCTTTCCCATCTTCATCAACCTCAGCCGGCGCAAGCCCTGCTTTACGTGCTTCCTCCAATTCAAGTTGCTTGCGATGATCCTCCCTAGATTTGAAAGCACCTGCAAAAAAATATTAAGGACATCCAGAATTGGCTTTGGTTCAATAATGCACAAACCACAAAACACGGGCGAACAAGAAAGGTGAGACTATGTTCATAATCCTACATTCCTACGATACGTAATTTTTTAGGTAAAATTGTCGCATTGGAAATAATACCTGATGCAGTAGCCATCTTCAACAGGAACAGAAGGGATATTGGAGAGAAACGCCGAAGTTATCGTGAACCCTAGCCAACGAAGACGAGAAGACGAAGGTCAGTGATATAGTCGTGGCAACGGTTAGCCGTAGGTTATCGAAGAAGAAGTTCGCCGCCGTCAGTTACCGAAGAAGAAGTTCGCCGCCGTCGCCTCAGTGTGCCGTGGGAGTCGCTTGAATAGCTGTCGGTCAAGGAGGAATTGGGGAGATGTTTGCGATTAGGGTTTCGAAATCCAAGATTCTTTTAAGATTTTACTGAGTTTAGATTAGGGTTTCCCACTTTATGCAATTTTAGATTGGGATTTCGGATTATGCCATTTTAAATTGGGATAATGGCACGATTTTAATTAAATATTTAATCATTCCATTTTGTAATTTGAACAGTTTTTTTTTTTAAGATTTTTTCCATTTTTAAATTAGTACTTGATTTTTCAAATTTCAAAATTTTGTAATTGATTCTTTAAATTAAAAAGGTTAAGATTTTTTCATATTAGATTTAAATAAAAAGAAGATTGTGATGTACCATTTATGGAGGAAATCAAAATTGTACAAAATTTTGCTTTTTCTTTAAGAAACATGACTATTTTAGTAATTTTGCAAAAGGGATCAAAAATAAATTAGGGAGGAGTCACGAACCAATTGCAAATTGCAAATTGTAATCTTCAAATTATTCAATTTTAGATTGGGATCATGGAAATTCGATTTTAATTAAATATTTAATCATTCCCTTTTGTAATTTCAACAAATTTTTTTAGAGATTTTTTCAACATTTTTTTAGATTTTTTCATATTAAAATAGTCCTTACATTTTTCAAATTGATATTTTTTGTAATTTGTAATTGATTCTTTAAATTAAAAGGTTAAGATTTTTTCATATTAGATTTAAATTAAAAAATAATTGTGATGTTTAAGGTGAAAGATTTATTGAGGGAATCTAAATTGTAGAGAATTTTACTTTAAAAAAAATATGGATATTTTAGTAATTTTACCAAGGCAAAAGTAAAAAGGGATAAAAAAGAAAGTTACGGAAGCAAATTACAAATTTTAAATTGTCTTCACACTTATGCGCTTTTAAATTGGGATTATGGAAATTCGATTTTAATTAAATATTTAATCATTCCATTTTGTAATTTCAACCAATTTTTTTAGAGACTTTGTCATTTTTTTGTAGATTTTTTCATATTAAAATAGTACTTAGATTTTTCAAATTGAGATTTTTTTCTAATTTGTAATTGATTCTTTAAATTAAAAGTTAAGATTTTTTATTGTGATGTTTAAGGTAAAAGATTTATGGAGGGAATCAAAATGGTAGTGAATTTTACTTTTAAAGAAAACATGGATATTTTAGTAATTTTATAAAGGCAAAAGTAAAATGGATAAAAAAAAGTTACGGCGGAACTCAAACAAATTGCAAATTATAATCTTCATACTTATGCTATTTTAGATTGGGTTTAGAGATTTTTTCATAATAAATTAGTGTTGGAATTTTTTGAATAAAATTATTTTTGTTAAAATTGAATAATCACAACTTTGAACTGGTACGTTTTTTTGTAAACGTTATGTAAAAAAGACGTAACTTTATATATGACTATTTGAATGGCCACAGTTCGGATTTTTAATTTTGTGTTTCCTTAGGTTTTCTATGCATATTTCTCCAACAATTAAAAGAGATTGTGATATTTAATGCGAAAGATTTTGCTGGTAAATTGTAAGGAATTTTGCTATTTTTTAAAGAAATATGGAAATTTTAGTAATTTTCAAGATCTTGATGCATATTTTCCGCGTTTGGTGCCAACAAGCACCTGAAGTTCAGTGATGATGGCGGCAACAAGATTTTGTAGAAAAGTGAGGAGACTGTGTGGCATCAATGAAAAAAAATAAGGAATGGCGATAAAAGAAGAAGGGGATTCAAAGATCATTCCAGTTCCTTTTTTCTTCTTCTTTTTTTTTTTTGAAAAGTCATTCCAGTTAATTCTTTTATTAATTAAGTAAAGCCTTTGAATAATATTAAATTATAAATTTAATCGTGAAACCAATTAATTCTTTTATAATTTTGTCTAATAATTACATGAGGTTAATTATGTTAGTTTAACGAAATGTAAAAAGATAAATACTTAATTTACAACTAGAGACATATTAGAAAATTTTAAAAATACAGAACTAAGTAAATGTAATTCTAAAATTTCAATGACTTAATTGAGGGAAAAAAAAAAAAGAGGAAGATACTTCCCTATATTCTTCCACAGTGGGAGAATGTGGGAAAATGGTCTTTAAGTTTTTTAATCGAATCTTGACAAATGACCTCCCTCTCCTCCAAAGCCGACGAAACACAAGTTTTCTAATCACTGCTGACATCACCAACTTTGACAAATGACCTCCCTCTCCTCCAAAGCCAACGAAGGAGGTCGTTCGCTGAAGAAAGAAGATCAGTGGAAGAGGAATGGGGGAGCGAGGTTGAGCGAGGAAATCTATTCTCAATCTCATTAAATCTCCCAACCTAGTTTTAATTAAGATTGAATTAAAAACCCCTCATTTTGATTTCATCTCTTTCATTCCTAATTTAAAATTTAATCAAATGAAAATATCAATTTAAAATCTAATTACAAAAAAAGTATTCAAATTTGAAATTTAATTCAAATTTGAAAAATTGGAGGATTTGAAAAGTAAAATTGGGGATTTGAAATTCAATTATAATTAAAACTATGAGAGATTTAAGGAGATTGATGAGAGATTTCGGGAAACAATTTGAATTAATATTGAGATTCCGTTTTTCTCAAAATTAATTTGATTTGATAAACATTAATTCAAAATTAATTTTTAGATACTATAAAAAAAACAATCTCATTAAAAATATTATTTTTAGATTCCCTCAATTCTCTCTCGCTCACCCTCACCATCGATCTCTCTCTCACTCACCCTCGATCTCTCTCTCGCTCACCCTCGATCTCGCTCTCTCGCTCTCCACTGAGCTTCTTTCTTCGGCGAATGACTTCCTTCATCGGCTTTGATGAAGCTGTCGTCAGCGAAGTCACGGGAACCATGGAGGCTGCTAGTTTTTAAAAAAAAAGCTGAAAGATTTAGGGTTTTTTTAAAGTAAATTGCTTTTTGTGGTCAGTAAAGAAGAAATGGAATAATAGTAATTAGAAAAAATACAGAAAAATGGAATAAGAAAAAGAGAAACTCCAAGAAAATTTTAGAAGATAATGAGAAAAAAAAATTTTGCTGAGGAGGAAAAGAGAATAATGAAAAACAATAAGAAAAAAAAAATCTGGAAAAAGAGGGGGACGGAGGTAGAGGGAGGAAATCAGGAGGGAAGTCTAAAATATTAGTGCACGGGTAGTGAGGGTCATTTGGTGTGAAAGTGATATCAGCAAATGCCTATAAAACTTGTGTTTTGAAAAGAATGATTAAAAAACTTAAAAGGGCCCTATAGAATGCTTATTTTGTCCATTTTCCCGAGAATGTGATAAAAAAGGGAGAAACTTTTTCCCCTTTTTCAAAATATAACTGTCAAATCTGTAGGCGGCCGGAAATATCATTCTTCTAAACACTACTCATTGAGAGAAAACATTGTACAATATACTAGTATTAATACCAACAAAAAAAAAAGAGTTAATACAACTTGAATTCAAAGTTTGAGTTCTTTTGTGTCGTAGAGATTATAATCTATATCTATATAAAAGAGTGGAGGTGGAAAAAACTTGTTTTAGACAAAATTATCCTTCATTTTTTAATACAACTTGAATTCAAAGTTGGAGTATTTTTGTGTCGTAGAAGTTCTAATATCATTAAAGGTTATTATCTTCACATGCACTAAGAGTTCTTTAACATTAAAAGGAGAAAAGAAAAAAGTCCTCCCACCTCGTAAACTTCGCTTTTCTAAAAAAATAATAATAATAATAAAAAAATAAAAAATAAAAAAGCTTTTATTCTGCAAGAATACTAACACATAATTTGATTAATACCTCTTTCCAAACATCATGTTTCCACTACTGGTTGAAGATGCAATACAAATACTTAACAAATCCAGCAAAGCATTTAGCCATATTTATCAACTTCATATGCATAAATAGTTCTGATCCAAAGCCAAAAGTAACACAAATACTCACTATTTTATATCTTTGGTTTGGCAAATACTTGCTTGTGAAACAGCAACAATCTGGCTCAGATGGCAGCCTCCCATGCAATATTTCTGGCTGAGGGCAAACCAGCAACAACGTCTTCCTCAATTCCACACTCATTTGTTCCTCTTTTTATCTTGAAGTAGCCATCCTACAAACAAAATTCAAGTGCATATAGTTTAACCATCTTTAGTGCAACAAAATCTTGAGGAACACAAAAAATGTCATCAAAGCTTTTGCTTACATCGCCCCAGCCTCTGTTCCACTGATTTGCCAAAAGCTGCAACGGGAAAATGAACGCGATTAACGTAATATCCTCGCAAACTTGGGGATTAAGATCTTACAAGTTAGAAGATAAGGGTGGGGGGGTGTCAACAGACCCAATAATCCTCTCCATCATCCGTTGTTCCCCATCCAATAAGCTTCACAGCATGCCCTCCCATTACATCACCAGTGATATGTTTGTATACCCCAGATTTATAGTGAGCAAAATCCTGTAAATCAGTATAAGAGGCATTACTTTTACAACTTTATTATTATTTTTTTTGATAGAAGACAAAGTTAATATATTCAAAAGAGGCGCAACACGGTCACAGCCTAGAGGCAGGGTGGAGGTGACTCCTCCTGAGAACTAAACAATTACAGCTTTTCAATCCTTCATAATAATTTGTAGGCTATAACTACAAAAGAACTTTTTGTGGTTGTCTGTGGTCTACCAAGAGGCTCTGTGATGTACATTCAAACAAAAGGCTCTCCAAAACATTTTTTATCTTCAAAAGGCCTGCTATTCATTGCTTTTACAACTAATTGCAAGGTATGGGATATTGATAGCCAATTATATTTACTTATGTAACATTTTAAGATTTCTTTCACAAAACTCTCGAGAAGGAATGTCAAAAATATAAAGGACCAAAGATTTGTAGATTATCGCCCAGCTGAAAACTATTTGCTACTTAAAAGATGCAATCCATTTTGGCCTTCATATTCAGCCTTTTCCGTATAGCCAACTTTGGTAGATTTTTAAGACCATGGATTGGGCCTCTAGCACTAATGACCGCAAGTCAGAAGGCAACATAAAATGTGTTTTCTTGGATTCAATATGAAACCATTTGTGTGAGGTTAGCATACATTGTCTGGTATAGAAAAGATTAGGTGTTTATTAAGCAGTCCTCTTAGATTAGAATATACAGATCTTTGTAAGACACATAAGAACTAGTGTATGTTTCAGTGAGTAAAAGCAATGTTTTAATCCAACTAGAAAAAACACTTCCTATAATAAAAACAAACAAGTCATACGTATAAAATAGTAGATTGACTATCTAACATAATTAACAATAAGTTACATGTAATTTGGAAGTCTTCAATAAAATTATGGCCCTATAACGTTCTTCTAAATTGTTATTATGATCAGCATTGTCGAGCCTTCCAGTTATTATTATGTAAACTTTGGCTCTAAAGCATGTATACTTGTCCTTTAAGTAGGAAGGCAGTAAAGAAATGAACTACAGAAGATTTATCCAAAAGTTTGGGCGCATTCAACCAAGTGGAAAAAGCAAGAGGTTTCGCTTACCTCGTACACTGTGAAGGCAACTTCGACTGGTCCATTCTTATAAACTTCTGCCATGATATCATAGGTATCCTTTGTCACCCTGTAAGCATTGACACCATAGTGCTTTGACCTACTCCAAAGCTGGTTCTTATCTACACACTTCTTGACACATCTGGGAGTAGGATATGAAGGTTCACAACCAGGGTGGGAACAACCAGTATTGTCAAAATATGGATCACACTGCAAGGTCTCAGATGGTTATTTACAGCATTCATCAACAGCAAAAGGACATAATTTAAGAGCCATATGTTAAGACAGGAACAAGAAAATACCACATGAAGAGCTTTAAGTTATACATGGAGTGTCATTCTCCAAGTAGATTCATTTTACCTGCTCAGTAACAACTCCATGGCGAACAAAGTATCTCCATGCAGAAATTGGGTAACCACCATCACAGCCGTCACCACACATGAAGCCGCAGCATGCCAAAAGATCATTAACAGACAGAGAAATGTTCTGAAACAAATATTATATTTAATTACCAAAAAGTACGAAAATAAAATTTGGGTAATTACACATTAATATTGAACAAGAAATCAGTTTAGTTGGCAAACCATGTCAAAATGAATGCAAAAGCGATCTGAAAGTGATTCAACAGCACCAAATGCCCAGCAAGAGCCACAGTGCCCCTAAAACGTAAAGACGCGCTGAGGATTTCCATAAATCATAATACTGAAGAGGAAGATTTTAAAAATCAATGGAAAATAATTACCTGATCTTTGTGAGGAAATTTATCCAGCATTTGACATTCGCAGATGGAAAAGCATCAGCATGTTTTGTTTATGAAAATAATCCGTATTCTAAATCAGTTTAAATGAGATGAAGTAATTAACCTAGAATTGTTCCAATGGAGCTACACTGAGGCCAAGCTTCTCTTGCATCAAAGTTTGTTGGCAACTTTAACGACTTGGGATGGGATACAACATGAGTACTTCTTAAATCCTCTTCAGGAGTTTGTTTGACACCAAGCAGGTACTTGAATTGGCTAACCTGCACGATAAACAATGCAGCATCAAAAAAGGAGTTCTTACGATAATTAAAATAAGAAAATGCTTAGGACGTTCAGGGAAAAAAGCAGTCAAATTCCAGCCATAAACATAGAATTACCGATAACGCAAAGCAAGTTGAAACTTACAGAATAGTTCGAAAAACGTGGATTCATGGTAGCTTTCCAACCAGCCTGTGGGTGTTCGTTGACCTGCTTAACGATTGACTCCTGAAAGACAAGACATCATAAAAATCATTAGGGGTGTTCCAAATTTTAAATTAATATTCACCCTTAGATTTAAGAGTTAGTACAATATTAATGTCATTAATCAGTAAAATTTGAAAAAATGATAAGGTTAAACAAAAACTTGACTAAAATGAAACTTTTAGAGCAACACAAGTATATATAGATGCATTTCAATTCAGATGACACGATTTAAGGTTTTAAAAATAAAGATCCAAAGGGACCCAGGAGCGAAATTGTTATTTAAATGGTTATACATCTTTTCTGCTCAATCAAACTATTTCAGCCATTCAAACCGTCCAAAAGTCATTGTCAATGAATTGGGTTAAGCAGATAAAGGAGTGTGACGAGTGTCACTATCTTTTGACCACTGAAATCCATATTGCTTAATTGTCAATGTTGCGGAAACAGAAAGTAGTACCTGAAGAATATCAGCATTGAGTTTGAACTTTAGAACTTGTTCCTCTGCATAAACCTGATAACAATAGATCACGCAATATGTTTAACAACAACTAAAAGGATTGGGAAGATTTTCTAACCCTTTTTTTCTATAACAAATGAATATATATACAAACAAGAACTTTTACAACTACTGTGTGCGGCCATGAGGAAAGTCCACAAACAGGAGCTAGAAAAGATTATAAATAAAAAGGCCATCATATTAACAACGGTAGAAGACAAAAATCACAACAAAAAAGAAGAAATCTTATACAAATAAGCCCAACCAGAAGATACATAGTAAGAGACTTCTAAGAATTCATTGGCATCTCTATCCAGTCCTTCAAAAGTACTTGTGAAGGATTTCTCTATATTGGATAGAATTTTTTAAAAAAAATAAATAAAATAACAAGAAGTTGATATGAAGGCTTTAAAGTTGTCCTACCGACTCTTGAATCGCTGCTTGTAATCAAACGAATTAACCTGATTAATCAACGACACAAGTGCAATACCTTCACATGAAATGCAATGATATGGCTAAAAATCAACATTTTACGGCAATTATAGCAAATTACTCAAATTCAATAATTAACAAGAGTAAGGAGGAAAAACTTATGTAAGACAGCGTACTCATCATTGAAGTTGCTAGGTGGTGAAAATTTTCAGTTAATTCTCTGGACAGGCAGAGCCAAGTGTTCTTCATTTTTAGTATAGAAGGAAATTGAATAAACGTACGTGTATGAGTGACTAATTTTCATATATTCCCATGGATCTGCAGGATCCTATTTCGTTGAGGTTTGTTGAAAGGTAAAACTCCACATATGTAAAAAATAATTGAAAACAGGAATTGGGTAACAAGCAACCATGTCCGATTCTCGATTAATATTATAACAGCAATTATGACTTGTGAGTCTACGTAAACCCCAAACACAATTAATTACTATCATCGGAATCTAATTGCATATTTCATCCATATCCTTACTCTTTCTTTTTAAAACTAGTTTATGGATCCACTCGAATACGCCAGAACAAGATTGGAAATCAAGAGAACTTCCGTTACAATTTCAACAAGTTCAAGAGCTACGATACAAGAAAAGTGCAGATTCCAGAGCTCGAAACGGATGTTGAGAATTAGGAACGTTACCTGATGATGGAAGGAGGAGACGGCAGCGAAAAATAGCAAGGAGAGGGAAAAATAGAAGCGAGATGACGCCATTTCCTTGCTGGTTTGGACGGCAGAAGCAGAGAGAAAGGCGAAGCGAGAGGGGATGTGGAAAAATGGGAAGAAATCAGTTCCGAGAAAAAAATGGAGAGTTCAGATTTGGAAATTGGGAGGAATCCAAACTTCGGCTTTGCTTCAAGGTCCAACTTGACATCATCTTCCATGATCATACGCAATGCTGCCATTGGTCACCAATCGTCTTTCGAGATAAGCCCTTTCTCGGGCTAATCAATTTTGTCTAGCTCTGCTCTTTATGAAAAACATGTCCATAAAGATATTAACTTTTTCTTTTTTATTTTATTTTTTCTTTGAGAAATATCGTTTTGACTATTTTAGCCATTTGTTTAATAGCTATTTTATTTTTTTGTTTATTACTTTCTATTTTGAAAACTTATGATTTTTTTTTATCGTCGTCAATTTCTCAAGGATTTTTCGCCTTTAAAATATATTTGAATTATGATATCGAAAAAAAATAAATATATATATATGTACATATATTTTTAAATTATCAACTACATTTTAGAAAAAAAAAACTATATTTTTGGAAACTACATTTTTTAAAAAATGAAAAACTGTCTTAGATCTTTTAAATATTTATAAAAACTATATATAAAAAACAAAGTAATGCTTAATTTTTAAAAATAGAAAATGAGAAATGAAATGGTTATTCAGACTTTAAGTTTTAACTTTAAATTATAATGGGAAAAAAATATTATTTTAACCTTAAAAAAATATATCATAATAGATCTATAACTTTTATTTTTCTTTTTAGGAATTTTATATGAAAAATGCTCCATAGGAATTTGGAAAAATAGAAATAGTTTTACCACTTTTTCTAGTACATCAAGCTGGGTGGGGGATTCGTTCGGGCAAAGAGAGGTGCCAATTAATGCATGTGTTCACAGTTGATTAAACTATTTAGTTATACTTGTGTACTTTTAAATTAGATTTTGATTTTAACTCTTATTTTTGCTTTAAAAAAGGAATTATAGTGAGGGATATGTTTTAGAAACTTATTTTCACAAATATCTAATATTTACAAATTTTACCGGTTTAGATCTTTTGATTTAAAACTTTTCTCAAATATCAAATTTGTCCTTATTTATCGGACTTATATTTATTATAATTAATTTTTTTTATTTAAATGTAAAATATTTAATGTTCCAAATTTGATTTTGTAAACATTAAATTGTGTAGGATTCAAATCAATTCTTCACATAATTCCTTAATTTACTCCTTAATAATGAAATTTATTATAAAATATTTTTCATTCATTCAAATTTTTTACTCATTTCAATACATTTTAAATTCAAAATATTTGGCTCAATCTCACTAAGTCGGAGAGCACTATATTTTAGGAGAGTAAACTTGCTGGCTGTTGGCTTTTTAACCCTTAATCTCGGTTAATTAATTTAATTAATTAGTATTTTGATGATAACAAACACACTTAGTATTAATTGTTTTTGGTGTGTAAGAATTATTGTTATAAAGCATAAATTTATTATGAGCTTCAATCATATTATATGATTTATTGATAATATATATTTTATTTATTGATAATTTTAGTGTTTAAATAGTTCACAGCGTAGAGCTAGAAACAAGGATTCCAACGGATTTTGAATTATCAAGATCGAAGCTCAAAAGAAAAAGTTACAACGAAAACAAGTTGAAAGAATGGTATGACATGAACGTGAACCAACAACAAGGTGACATGTGGCAACTGAAATTTCAAAGAAAAAAAGAAATAGATAAAGAAATGAAAAAAAAAAAAATGAAAAAAAAGAAGAAAAAAAGAAAGATGTTACCGTTAGGTAACTTGCAGAAAGAAAGAAAAAATAATTATATATATATATCATGTCAAATCTGACATTTGTTTTAAAAAAAAAAAGAAAAAAAGTGAAGGGAAATGATTTGACATTTGTTTTAAAAAAAAAAAGAAAAAAAAGTGAAGGGAAATGAGGAAATAGCCGTTGAAGTTTATATATATATATATATAATATATAATATTTTATTATTATTATTTTATAATTATTTATTTTCAAAATCAATTATTATTTTATTCAATTAAAATCTCAACGTTTGATTTTCAATCATTAAAGACGTAATGGTCCAAATTCAATTTCGATTTCAAATTTATTTTCAACTTTTCCTCACCTATTTAAACCTCACTCCCTTCAACATTTTATACGACTCATTCTCTCCCAATTTTCTCTCCAAATTTCTACATTGTTAATCTCTCTTCAAAGCTTCAATTTTTGTTCTATATTCTTGAGGGAGATTTTTTATTTGAGAGATATTTGAGCTTCCAATTTTATTTCTTTTAGCCAATTTGAGGGCTTTTATTTGTAAGAATTTTTTCTTACAAATTTGTGAGCAAATATTTGTATACTCACTCTTTGAGAGAGTTTGTAAGTTTATTCTCAAATTTCCATATCCTTTGTAAGGGTTGCTCTTGAGTCCGAAAAAGAGCATTGTAACGGTTTGATCTTGAACCGTGGAAAGGATCGGGTTTCTTCTTGCTCCCGAGAAAAAAGAAGGCTTTATTCCGGTTTGACTACTACCGTGGAAAGAGTCAAAGTTTCTTAATCGAATACCCAAGAAACGCTTGGGGAGTGAAGTAGGCCGGTTGTTGCCGAACCACTATAAAATTTCCGGTGTCATTTTTTCTAACCCTACTCTATTTATTTTTTGCAATTAATTTTCTTTATTACAAATTGCATAAAATTAATTGTTCGAATTTGTTATTCATATTTATCCTCAATGTTTATATTTGAATCATGTGGGTGGTGATATTAATTAGGGTGTTTGTATTTCTAATTTATTGTTTAAATTGTGATAAAATTAATTGTTCCTAAAAAGTTTACTTATTTGTTTAAATTTGGGCCCACCGTAGTAAAAAGTTTATAAACTTTAATTAAACCCTATTCACCCCCTCTATGGTTGTCATACCGATCCAACGATTGATACCAATTGTTGGATCGGTATGACAACCCTAGAGGAAATAAATAAGAGAGAGAGTTAGAGAAATTTGACACCGGGAATTTTTATAGTGGTTTGGCACAACTGTCCTATTCCACTTCCCAAGCACCTCTTGGGTTGTAAATTGAAATTTTGACTCTTTCCACGGTAGGAGTCAAATCGGTACACTGCTCTTCACAAGAGCAAAGACGATCCTCTCCACGGTGAGGATCACACTGTTACAATGAGTTGAAGATTTTGAAATACACACGTACAAACTCTCAAATATAGTAAATAGACAAATTTGAGCTCACAAAAATTTCAATCCTCACAACAATAAATTTCTCTCACAAATAAGATGGAAAGAAAAATTGAGAACTTGGAGAGATTAGTAAAATGAAAATTTTGAAGTTATGGAGGATTGAGAATAAGAGAATTGTTGTATAATTTTGAATGAAAAGTTTAGTTTAAATAGAGGGAAGAAAATGGTAAAAAAAATCAAGTTTAATTTTAAACCATTAGATCTTAATCATTAAGAATGAAGGGTTGAGATAATTTTGAAAAAAATAAATTAAGAATATATAATAATAATAATAATAATAAAATAAAAAATATATATATAAAAAAGTGATGTGACAGGTTATAATAATAATAATAATAATATATATATATATATATGTGTGTGTGAGAAAACGGTAACTTTTCAAAAAATTTTTTTTATTTTTTTTAAACTGACAGCATTTAATGTGAAGTGACATTTTTTTTTTAAATAAAGTTATCAACGGTAACTTTTGACTTTTTCTTTTTGAATTTTTTTATTTATTTTTTTTAATATTTTTCTTTTCTTTTTCAATATATATATATATATATACACTTTAAAAAGAAGCTTGTCACTTGTCAGCTTACGAACTGTCCACATCATCTTCTCGGGTATTTTTCCTTCCAATTTGTCTCGATCGTAACTTCTCCGTTTGAGCTCCGATTTGGATGATCTAACAGTCGTTGGAATCGTTGTAACGAGCTCTACACTGTGGACACTTTAAAATACAAAAATGTCAATAAATAAAATTAAGTTTGTTATCATCAAAACATTAATTAATTAATTAATTAAAATTAATTAATTTGAGATTAAGGCCAAAAAGCCAACACTGGCTTGATGAGGTAAGACAACAATGGAGTATTGCGGCTTCATCCTTTTCATTTTTGTCCTGCACACACACGTGTTTGTATATATATTTTATCGCCTAAATTTTCATTTATATGGAAATATGAACTATATCCGGCTATAAACTATAATCATTATAACATACACTTATATGAGATATAAACTATATCCGATTATATAAACTATAAGTTATATGTGAACTATAAAGTATATACGGCTATATCCCTCTACAATTAACAAACAAACCAAATAACCTACATAATCAAATATATATGACATTATCATCGAATACTTTTTAAATACCACAAAATCAGAAATAAAAAAATAAACCTAAAATATTTAAAATGTAAACGGCAGAAAACGAACTACCGAAAACAATGGTGAAAAGCAAACGAATCGGAAACAGGTTGCCGAAGACGGTAACAATAGAAAACAGAGAAACTAAGAACAACGAGGAGACACCCACTGCACGGGACTCCAAAACCCGAGCCCCTGTTTACAAAGTTGTCCAATGAGTATCTAAACATTCAATTTTATATAAAATAATAGTCTAATTACACTTATATAATTTTAAAAAAAATGGTAAAATGATAAGTTTAATCCATAAGCTTTCTAATGACTTATTAACTTTAAAAAATGTTCAATTTTATATATAATAAATGTTCAAATAAAAAAAATTCAAAAACTGACTTCTTTTTTTCGAAATCTAATTTTTTTTTTAATATTTAATTTTTTTCTTTCTCATATATATCTCTAAAAATTCTTTTTCATTCTAAAATTTTTTTCTTTCTAATTTTATCTGTACAAAATTTATTTTTCTCTCTCTAACATTTTCATATTTTGAATATTCATTATTATTTATCTTTCTCAATTTTTTATCTTTATGTATTTTTATATTTTTTCCAAACAGATCAGTTTCATTTCTCTGTAATAATTTCTTCTGTTTTTCTTTATATTTTTTCCTCTACACTTTACTTTTTTTTTCTTTAAAATTTTTCTTTTTTGTCTTTAACTCTTCTTTTACTAATTTTTTTTCTAAATCTTTTTATTTATCCCTCTAAAATTTATCTTCCAAAAGTTTATTTACATGTCTCTAAACTTGTATTTTATATATTTACTTACATTAGGGATGACAAAAATTTCCGCAAGGTCAGGCGCAAAAAATAGGAAACACATGTCCCGATCCCGACCCCATCCCCAATTCTATTTTGTAAATAATTAATATATATTTATTACACTTTTTTATTTTTAAAATTCTAAAAATAATTAAAAACAATTATAAAACTGATAATTTTTCTCGAGAACATCTCTCAGACCGAAGAACAAGGTGGAGACAGAGATTAAAAATTTTCTCCAGCACGAGAACCTCACGCTTTTTTAAATAGAAAACAAAAAACCAAAAATTAAAAATAGAAAAAACAAAAAATAAAAAACAGAAATGATTATCAAACGACTCTTACCAATATGTTTGACTTTCTTTTTTAAAGTATAGGAATGATATTAGACACGAATTTGAAAGTTAAAGGACAAATTTGTAATCACTCGCATTTTATTATCAAAACATATAAACTAGTATATTTATTTCAATATATTCGAAATTATCTTTGTACAAAGTCAAATCTCCCTTTAAAGTTGTGAATTTGCCACGAGACTAAAATAAATTAAAATTGAAAGTATTAAAATAAAAACTTAGAAGTAAAGCAATTAAAATGAAGGAAAATCGAAAATAAAACCACCAATAATATTTAATGTAATATGACATGAAAGAATATTCCTACTTTTGAAAACCTTTCGTGAGAATCATCCATGATCGGACGCCATCGCCATGCTGCCATCGGTCTCCAATCGTTTTACGAGATAAGCCTTTCCTCGAGCTTCTCAATTAGGACCGTTCTGCTTTCCAAGATAAACATGTTGGTAAAGATATATATATATATATATTCTTTAGTGATATCATTTTGATTATTTTAACTCAATGTTTTTTTAATAGAAAAAATGATTATTTTAACTTTAAACTTTGATTTTTGTTAAATTGAATTTGGTTTTCTTCAAATTTGGTTTTAAATGCAAACGGATTAACTTTTTTTTTTCTCAGAATATTACAAGAAAAATGCGGAAATGGAGATTGGAGAAAGTAGAAATAATTTTACCACTTAACTATAAGTATAGGAACTCAAATGAATTTTGATTTCAATTTTTTTTAAACTAAAGTAGATTTTAAGGTAAATTATTAACTTTAACTTCCTGCATTCTTTTATCTTCATCATCATCCACACACACATATATAATATAATATGTGGGGTGAAAATTCGAACTTACGACTAGGTGCTTTAATCTTTTAAGCTATGTTTAGATTGACAACAATTATAATTCGTTAACAAATAATAATCTGTTAATTAACAATTAACCAAGTGTTATATTTCATTAGAATTTAGAATTAATAAATAAGTTGAGTCGTTCTACTTCTTCCATGTAGCTATAAAATTAGTTTGTTGTCACTGCTATATAGTGGGGGAAAGAAGAGTTGTTCTACTTCTTCCATCATGTTATCAAATATAGACGATGTTAACAATACAACAATAGAAGAGATTGTTATGGGGAAAGGAAAATAGAGCGGTTCCAGCAACGTAAAGGAGATTAGGCCGAAGAGAAGGACATGAACCAGGACAGCGTCGGAGACGATCGACCCAGGTCGGCAAGGGCCGGCCCCGCCTGGCCCGACCAGATCTTGACATCGAGGTGTGGCCGAGAACACTTCATGATTTCTCTCTCGACTTCTGGGTCGTTCGACCCGAACCCATCTTATCTTAAACTGCAATTCGGCATCAGGGCCATGACGAATCACATGGGCCCGAGAGCCCAGATTTCCTGAAAACCCTAGGATCGTCTCATGTAAACCCTAATGGGACTAGGGTTGAAGGACCATAAATAGGAGAGGTAGGCCAAACACCAGGAGGTTCGTTGAATATACTTTACTCTCTATACTCGATAACAAGGATACTAACTTAGGCATCAGAGCCCGTGTGGTAAAGCCACACCGGGTTTAAAGCGGTTTCATTTTGCAACGTTGAATCGGTCCCTTTCATATCTAGAGAATTGGTGCGAGTTTGGGAGAATTCTGTAGAGCCAAATTCCTGCATTAACATTTGGCGCGTCTGTGGGGAGCGATTACGAAATTCGAAGCCAACCTGACCAAGACTTGCTCAGATCCGAGGAGGTTAGAATGGAGCAAGTCGACATGAACTTTGATGGGAGTCAACAGTGCTTTGGGAAAACTAGTCGGCTAGAAAAAAGTCCGGACAAGGTGATCGACCACCAAGAAGAAATTCATCCGAGCCCTAGTTATCATCTAGATTCATCCACTCCTAAAAAAGGAGAACCAGTAGAGGAGGTGGAGTCTATCCCTCTGACATCTGAGGATCGACGAGTCAACATCGGAACCAGGTTAGGAGTTGAAGAAAGAGCAAGCATCGTCAATTTCCTCATAAACAACTCCGACGTGTTCGCATGGTCACATGAAGACATGCTAGGAATTGATTGGGAAGTCATGGTACACCGACTCCACGTCGAAGGGAACTGTAAGCCAGTGAGGCGCCACACCTTCAACCAGGCCAAGAATGAGATCGTGGCGGAGCAGACAGATGAATTATTGAAAGCCGGGTTCATTCGAGAAGTGCATTACCCTCGGTGGAGATCCGATGTGGTACTGGTAAAAAAGCCCAATGATAAGTGGATAATGTGTATCGACTTCACGGATTTGAATAAGGCCTGCCCAAAGGATTCTTTTCCTCTACCTCGGATAGACCAACTTGTCAACGCAACCGCTGGACATGAAAGGCTGAGTTTTATGGACGCCTACTCTGGATACAACCAAATTAAAATACATTTACCCGACCAGGAGAAGACCTCTTTTGTCACGAGCCGAGGTCTGTATTGCTACACAGTGATGTCATTCGGGTTGAAGAACGCAGGTGCTACATACCAACAGATGGTAAACCGGATGTTTGCAGCATTGATCGACAAAAATATGGAAGTCTACGTGGATGACATGTTGGTAAAGAGTCAGCAAGGTAATCAACATGAAGCGGACCTAGCGGAATCATTCGAAGTCTTAAGAAGAGATAAGATGAAGTTGAATTCGAGTAAATCCATTATAAACCAATGACCGCAATGAAAGGACAAGCTGTAGAGGATTTTATAGCAGAATTAACACCGAGAAACACCAAATCTACAACATCAATCCACAACTAGTTCTATGTGATGAGGAAGAGCAACCTTTGACCCTTGGATGGATCCTAGAACTTTGAGGGTTGTGGAGTAGGGCTTCTGCTAGTCTCCCCAAATATGAGAGATTCGAATATGCACTACGGTTTAGTTTTCGTGCATCTAACAACGAGGCCGAATATGAAGTCCTACTAGCAGGATTAAGGGTGGCCAGACATATTGGGGTTACAAATATACTAATCCTCAGTGGTTCGCAGTTGATCGTGAGTCAGGTAAAGAAAGAGTTTAAGCTAAGGAACCACAGATGGTGGAATACCTAGCTCGAGTGAGAGATCAGCTCAACATGTTCTCAAAATATGAGATTAAGCAAATTTGTCGCGCCCAAAATGTTAACGCAGACGAATTAGCTCGACTGGCTGCAGTCTACGAGACCGACTTGGGAAGAATCGTGCCAGTAGGAGTTTTGCCCGAGCCAAGCATAAAGACTTAGGACGCGATGGATATCAGTGAACAGAAGCGACCGGAGGATAACTTGATGGATCCCCTGGTTAAATATTTAAGAGATGGGACTTTACCAACTGAGAGCATAGAAGCGCAACAACTCCAGCGACAGGCGACCAGGTACGTGCTTAGAGATGGAAACCTGTACAAAAGGAGTTACTCCCTACCACTCTTAAAGTGTTTAGCACCAGAGGAGGCAGATTACATCATGAGGGAAATACATGAAGGCGTGTGCGGCAATCATTCAGGAGCACGATCCCTAAGCCATAAAATCGTTCGACAAGGATATTATTGGCCAAACATGCTGAAAGATGCAACACAATTTACTAAAAGGTGCGACAGATGCCAACAGTTCGCAACGATACCTAGGCAACCCCCTAAACCACTGATAAACATAATGAGTCCCTAACCTTTCTCCCAATGGGAATAGACCGCATTGGTCCCCTCCCACAAGGAAAGGGTCAGACCAAGTTCGCAGTGGTAGCAGTTAATTACTTTACCAAGTGGGCCGAAACTGAGACTCTAGCTACAATCACTGAAAAGAAGATTACCAACTTTATCTAGAAAAGTATAATTTGTCGTTTCGAGGTGCCATGCACTATTATTAGTGATAATGAGAAACAATTTGATAATACAACATTTCGAAGTTTTTGTATGGAGCTAGGTATCAAGCACATTTGTTCCTCACCAGCGTACCCATAAGCTAATGGGCAGGTCGAGGTAGTCAATAAACTCATCATAAGGACTCTGAAAACTAGATTGGAAGGACTCAAAGGGTTTTGGGCGGAGAAACTTCCCAGTGCACTGTGGGCTTACAGAACGACCCCATGCACGTCAACCGAAGAGACACCGTTTTCATTATCATTTGGTTCTGAAGTGGTTGTGTAGGTAGAAATTGGTCTCCCCTCTCCAAAAGTAGAACAATTCAACCTTGCTGAAAACGATAATGAGTCCCTAACCTTTCTCCCAATGGGAATAGACCGCATTGGTCCCCTCCCACAAGGAAAGGGTCAGACCAAGTTCGCAGTGGTAGCAGTTAATTACTTTACCAAGTGGGCCGAAACTGAGACTCTAGCTACAATCACTGAAAAGAAGATTACCAACTTTATCTAGAAAAGTATAATTTGTCGTTTCGAGGTGCCATGCACTATTATTAGTGATAATGAGAAACAATTTGATAATACAACATTTCGAAGTTTTTGTATGGAGCTAGGTATCAAGCACATTTGTTCCTCACCAGCGTACCCATAAACTAATGGGCAGGTCGAGGTAGTCAATAAACTCATCATAAGGACTCTGAAAACTAGATTGGAAGGACTCAAAGGGTTTTGGGCGGAGGAACTTCCCAGTGCACTGTGGGCTTACAGAACGACCCCATGCACGTCAACCGAAGAGACACCGTTTTCATTATCATTTGGTTCTGAAGTGGTTGTGTAGGTAGAAATTGGTCTCCCCTCTCCAAAAGTAGAACAATTCAACCTTGCTGAAAACGATGAGTCCGTACAACTCAACCTTGATCTACTGGAAGAACGTTGAGAAGCAGCGCGACTACGGACAGTAGAATATAAAAATTGGATTGCACGATATTACAATACAAGGTTAAAAAACGCAATTTGAAGGATGACGACCTGGTATTGAGAAAAGTCATGCCAAACACAAAAGACTCGACCAGCGGAGTTTGGGACCAACATGGGAAGGCTCGACAAAGTCACTAAAGTAGTTCGAACCGGTATCCACGCCTTGGAAGATCAACAAGGAAAAGCTCTACCCCATCCGTGGCACGCTCAACATCTTAAGATATATTACCACTAGATCGGTAGTATGCTCTACTTGTTTAACGTACGCGCCATGCTCTTACTTTTGCTTGTTTCAGTAGGTTAGGTTGTTTATGGTCCTCATCTGTTTATCCCTTTATTGTATCTAGTTCTTTATTTGAAATAAAGGCCTTCAAAATTCGAATTATAATTAGTCCCTTAGTACTTGAGCATTTATGTTTATTCTAAACCAAACTTCTCAAGTGGGGGCATGCGTCATGCATGAGATAATCTACAGCTAGTCAAGAAACTCGAATTAGGACAGACATAGAAGTAGGACGACAGGTTAAAATCTAGCCAATAAAAGTCCAGCAAGGTCAAATCGTAAAGCAGGTAAGCAAGAAATCGAACCTGGGGTACAAAGTCATTCGGCGGAAGCCAAACAGGTTAGAAATCCAAAGGTATCATCGCTGACCCAACTAAAAGTTAGATCCCAAGGCTAAAAGTCTAGTGTCTAAAAACTAAGCGTAAAGCAAAGCCCAAGAGACTTGATCATAACCAAATAGGTTAAAAGTATGGGAGCTGGAAAGGCCAACCTATGAAACAACAAGCCAACAGTGACAAAGTGGGGTTGACAGAATTCAACCAGTAGCCAAAGTCAAACGAGTTAGAAATCCAAAAGTAAACCTAGATATAAAACTATTGGCTAAAGCTTAGTAGGTTGGAAACCCAAAGCGGAACAACCAGCCTAATTAAAAGAAATACAAACAGTTAGAGTCAACTGTATAACATGAAAATATGGGGGCTATCCCATAGAAAGAGCCACCTACAGGGCAACCAAGCGATATGTACTATCAATATAGAAGCTTTGACATTTTCATACCCCTTATCTTCTATTTTGAGTGTGAGGGCTATTGTTATGGGGAAAGGAAAATGGAGCAGTCCAAGCAACGTAAAGGAGATTAGGTTGAAGAGAATGACACAAACTAGAAAAGCATTGGAGATGATCGACCTGGGCCGACCCAGGTAGGCAAGGGCTGACCCGACCAGGTCTCGGCCCCGAGGCCTCCTTGACGCCGAGGTGTTATCAGCCAATGGCCAAGAACACTTCATGATTTCTCTCTCGACCTCTGGGTCGTCCGACCTGAACCCATCTGGTCTTAAACCCCAATTCAGCATTAGGGCCATGACAAATCACATGGGCCCGAGAGCCCAAATTTTCTTAAAACCCAAGGATCGACTCATGTAAACCCTAATGGGACTAGGGTTGAAGGACCATAAATAAAAGAGGTAGCCAAAGACCAGGAGGTACGTTGAATATACTCTACTCTCTATACTCGATAACAAGGATACTAACTTAGGCATCGGAGCCTGTGTAGTAAAGCCATACAGGATTTTGAGCGGTTTCTTTTTGCAGGTCGAATCGATCCCTTTCATATCTAGAGAATTGGTGCGAGTTTGGGAGAATTCTGTGGAGCCAAACAACTACATCAACAGAGATGATACATTTTCAAAAAAAAAAAAAAGAATCATAAAAATAATAAGAAATTGTTGGGAAATTAGATTCTCCAAAACAATTTCCCATTCCCATGTTCTATCCAGTTCTCTAAGTTAATCACAAAACAACGAGAAATATAGGGAAAGCAATAAACGAAACCACAGATCTATAATGGTTCACCCCAATAGTTTATGAACTACATCTAGTCTTCTGCTCAGATGCGGGTTTCACTATAATGAGATTGGATACAAGCTATTAAGAAACCCTTGAGAGTTGGTGACTGGGTGTTTATGCTGAACGCACGCACTAAGCGTGGTAACAATTATATAGATGCAAGCGCACACCTGTCAGAGTAATATAAAATGGATGGAGTATCCAAGTATCGATCCTCAAGGACTTCTAAATAATTTCCAAACTCTGAAGTTTTAAAGAATAGTGAATGTTGAAATGAGTGATTCTTGTAAAATGGGAAGTGGTCACAAATAATGGTTTTGGATTTGGGATTTGGACTTATAATAATAAAACCTAGCCCGAACTACTTCAAGTTAGCCAACAAAGAATCAAAGACATGCTAAGGACAATATGCTTTTTACTTTAGAAACCAACGACTACGCTTCTCACTTGACTTATGTCTAAGCAAGTTCCAAGTCCTAAGACATTCCCTAATATGTCTATTATGAGATATATCTTAGTTTTAGGATGGAAATAGTCGCAACCTCGGGTTAAGGTCCTATGTCTAGGCTACTTAAGCGGAACCCTTATGTCTAAGGCGCTCCTCTCCTCGGTTTAACCACTCAACAATGCAAATAAGCAACCTTTTCAGTATTGACTTGTTAAGACTTACATTGGCCTTCTCTAAATCCTAACTTTTTGGGAAAACATGTTGAGCAATGAATGGAAAGCAAAAACACTACTTCTTAGCAACCCTTTTTAGACATAAAAGGCTAACTATCCATAACCGGGCTAGAGACGGGAATTTAGAAAGACATATTGAAGAAAATACAGCAAGTAAAACGGTTGAATGTGGAATGCATGTGTGAAAAACAAAAGTTAACTAACGGAGAGTTTTTATCGGGATTGAGAGCTTCGCCCTTCTCTTTCAAGCAAGGGAGAGTGTCACGTGCTCTTTCCTCCAAAAACACAACTCTCTTAACTAAAAATAAAGTAAAGGCAAAGGGAAGATAAGCAAAGTGCTAGATTTTTATATATTTGAATAAGTAGAAAATAACTAAGTACAAATGGAAACAAAACAAAGCACAATAAAAGAATGTAAAGTGCTCGGGATTTAAAAACGAAAAGCAACTAATGAAAGCAACTCAAAAGTACTTAGAAAGCAACAAAGAAACACTAAAAATGATCAAGAGAAGGAAGCAAGGCTTGATGATTTTGGTGGAGAAGTTGCTGGAATTTATAGCTGTGCAGAATTGGTTAGGTAGGTCCTAAAACGATGGTGAATCACCCATTTCCAACTCTTTTGACTGACCAAATCGTGCTCAAACTGATAGTGGAACACTTCTTCTACACGTATGCATCGGTTGGAACCACCAAAACGCATTGGAAGACGCGTTTCATTAAGGGCAAAGTTGGAAGAAAACCAGTTTTTCTGCAGGCACGCAGGCGCCTGGCGCCTCCCATGAAGCTTTTTTCGTCTTTTTGCTTCTTTTGATTAATTTGCACTCCCAAATGGTCCTAAAATGTCATAAATACAATATAAGCCAACCACAAACCATAATATATGAATTTTGCATGAATTGGAACTCAAACGACCGAGAAAAATCCGAAACAAAGCTGAAACATTGTAAAAACAGCATCTAAAACCTTCTTTTTACGCATGTAAACAAGCGTAATCACACCCCCAAACTTAACTTTTTGCTTGTCCTCAAGCAAAACTTAGCAACTTTAATCAGCTTTCTAACACATGGACAAGGAAAAGCAAAAGCAACCGAGATGTTCAATCATAAATTGTCTCAGGGAGAAGATGTCAAAGCCTACCATTCTATTGCCTTTGTAAACTTAGTCACTATAAACCAAGTTTGAAATGATAAAAACTTTTTCTTTCAAAATCTTTTTTCTCTTTCAAAAACAGAAAACGTTTTCAAATACCCCTAAGGAATCTGCACACTCCCTCCTTACACTAAGACTTTTACATCTGACAGACCGGCTACTAGCCCCTGAGGTTTCCACACACTAACATCGGTTTCAACCACAGCTACTCGTAGAAAGACTTTGAACTAACAGCTAGGTCATAAAACGACGACAATGAGAAACACGAAGTCACTTATCACCATCTTTACTGCTATTTTCAAAGTCAACACCTAACCTAAAACTAAATGGGTGTCTACAGTAGGACTCGGGAATCATAAATACATTTTCTTTAACTCTCATTGTTTTTACTGCTCTTTTCTTTCTAACACAAGTCTTTTCCCCACTCTTATTTTCTCTCAACAAGACTCTTTTTACTCTTTTGCAACTTTTTTTTTTCTTTCTTTCTTTCGTTTTTTTTTAGCTAAGTGCTTTTTCAACATTTTCTTTCTTTCCAACTGACTCTTTTTCAAAAGAAAATAGCATGATTTTTTAAATATAACTAACACCTTATCTTTCTGAAACAACGACTGACACAATGACTGTCCCCCCCAAACTTAAGAGAGACAGTGTCCTCACTGGGAAAAGACTTTTGCATCGGATGAAAAAAAGCTTAACAGTAAAAAGGACAAGGACTTCCTATATAGGGGCAAAGAAAAAGCTTAAAGTCTGTAAAGATCAAAAAGACATAAAAGAAAATGAGTTTATCACATAAATAAAGGAAATAGCTCAAAGCTTAGTCAGGCATAGAACAGAAAACTCAACAATCTCTTATAATCATCATCGACATGAAATCACATGCACAGAACAGATGCTTCAAAATAGGCATGTGAAAAGCTAAACTAAGGTTAAGTGAAGCCATACTTTAAGTGATCAGAAGATAAACGATACTAATTTATTCATGCTTCAACTGAGCTCGAAACATAATCAATACAAAAACATGCGTAGTAATGCTAGAATATGCAACTACGTCATTAACCAAAAGAATAAAACACAAAAAATAGCAAAGAAGGAACCTCCCCTTCATGAAGTCGGAGGTTGTGGACTAGGATCAGTGTCGGTACTGGAAGATGGATGACCAAGGATAGCAGCTAGCGCTGGAGGCCATGAAGGTAAAACCGCAAAATCCAATGAAGCCCTTAAGTTGTAGATATGTTGCACGACTTCTCGAACCTGGTCTCGCAGCTGTTGGTTCTCCTCTCGAAGACGACGGATCTCCGATGTAGGAGACATCCCAGTACCTTCCCTTCTTTGTAACGCATGAGCGATAATACGCCGAATATTCTTCTCTTCCACAATTGGGGCATCTCTCTTAATTTGATCCTCAGGGAGCTGTACACCTTGTCGCAAGCATAAAGAAGTGACCAAACGTGGGTGATAAAGCTTACCACGTGTTCGGTGGACACACTCATGGATACTAGTATTGATCAATTCTCCATAATTCACATCTATGCCCTTTAGCATGGCATAAACCAGCAGTGCCCTATCCTGAGTGACATGCTCATCATGCTCCGTTGGCAGAATTCTGTTTTTGACTATGTATAACCATCCTGCAGCAGCTAGGGAAACATCCTCGGGTTTTAGTCGTACGTTGCCATGAGTAGTCAAATCCCAAGTAGCCGAGGGCTTCCCAACACATGCTAAAGCCTCATCAAGCTGTGCTAGAGTCGGAGTCACTAACATCTTATTGCCCACAGCATCTCTGATATTCTCAATGTTGAAGGTGTAGTTGATCTGAGTGGCATCAAACCGTACTTCCTTCCCACGCACTATGGCTATATGTGACTGAGGATGGACAGCAGCATAGAACTCTCTAACTAACTCCAAAGCCTCACATTGTATGGGCTGAATGAGTGGTCTCCACTCTTTGTCTCTAGCGGTCTCCCTCCAATCATCAGGCACATCTCCTAGAGTGAGATCGAATCCCAATTCTGTCATAATCTTACGGGATTTCATTAATGAAGTTTGAGTGGCTAAATTTGCCGCGTTCCATTTCGTCTCGACCTCCTCTCCCTCAGACAAGTCTAGTTCAATTGTATCAACTGGCCCAGGTGCCACTACCTTCTTCTTAGCTTCAGCTGCTTTAGCTTTCGCAGCTCTCGTTTTAGGTTCATTCACGGGCACTGTTGGCTTCTTAGCCTGAACTGCACGACGTTTTGAACTCTTTCTCGCCCGCCTCTTGTATTGGAACATTTCCCTTATCGTCTGCGTGTCCTCAAGATCTTCTTCGCTGGTAGGTTCTTGAGTACTATTCTCCCCAACCTTGGATCTACCTGTATCACACCCAAGCGGGTTAACTGTATTAGAAGGAATAGTGTGAGCATCCCTTACCCCTGGTAGAGTGGCCATCGGTGTGACATACTCATCCGTTGCCAACGGAGTAGATCCAGTTGCCCCAGTAGGCAACTCTTGGTGACTACAAAACGCTCCTTCTGTAGGTGTATCCAATGGGGAAGGTTCCTGAGTATCTATTCTCACCACTTCGTTCTCGGTATCCTCTGTTTCCGGCATATTTGAACAATGTCCTCATGAAACCAGTAGAAAATCATCATTACCATCTTCCGGTGTAATAATCAATGGAGATGAATAAAACTGCTCTTCGTCCCTGTTCTCCATAGATGAATCCTTAGGCGTCAGACGCCTACTACTCCCATCTTCCTCAATTTCTGGGTCTATCATCACCTCCTTGCCCTTCCTCTTTTGCCCTATCGAAACCCCGGGCTCTAGCCTATGGCTATGGCTCTTCTCTTGCTCTCCTCCATGCTCATCTCCTGCATCCATTGACATATTGGTTGGGGTTGGCATCCTAGGAGGCTCTAAGGGTTTTAGTTGTCCCATGTTGAAGGTACTCGATATGTTAGGGTTCAATTGGGGTGCTTGAGGTCCTCTTTCTAGGAATGGAAGTTGAGGTGGTGGGGAAACTCTAGGTGAAATCATACCATAATTATGTGGAGGTACCCAATGACCCATTCCATAATAAGGTGGAAGGCTAGGAAATAGAGTAGATGGGTTTGGCATTCCATAAGGATGAACACTAGCTGGAATTTGCATTTGGGACAAGGGAAAATGATAGGAAGGAACCGGGTTAAACATAAACGGTTGGTACATACCCGAATTGATCATTGGAGGAAGTTGTTGAGGATTTTCAGCCCTAAACTCACTGTTTTGAGGTATATTAAGGGTGGGTAGTTGCTGAAAATTAACATAACCATGTGGGCTCATTATAGGACGTTGTGTAGGAGCTTGGGATGGAGGACATTCAAATGTTTGAAGCGGGTTTCCTCCCCTAACAGCAGCTAGCCTAGAATCTGAACCTATGTGGTGTTGGAAGTTCTCCAATGGTGGAAAAGGAATGCTTGTGGCATTTGGAGCTTGAGTAGAAGAGGTAGGAAGTGAAGTATGTTGAGAAGAAGAAGCCATAGATGTAAGCAAATGCTGGAAATTTCTTCTTCTTTTTGGTGATGGCTGAAAATCGAAAACAAGGGTGATGAAGGGAGTGGGTTTTGCCGAAAAAACAAGGGGAAGAAGAGAGTTGTGTGGGTTTTGGTGGAGTTGTAAAGCTTAGGCAATGAGTCTATTTAAAGCTTTCCCCAAACTAAATTCTAAATGGAAAGGGATTGAGATTTAAGTTCAACTAGGTTTCCTAAACCTAAAAGGAAAAAAATAAATTTGAATACAAAATAGGATTAGGGAAACAAAATTTGAAGAGAAGTTTTTAAAGCTAAATCATAGAAGATTAATGTTTGACCCAAGATAAAGCCCATATTATCGAAAATTAAAAACCCAAACCGTGAAGGAAAATATTTTCGAATTGCTGGAAAAACAGGGCAGGCGCCAGGCGCCTGCGTGATTTATTTTCGCAAAGGGCAGGCGCCAGGCGCCTGCGTAATTCTTTTTTTTTTTTCAACGTTTTTTTTTCTTTCTTTTTTTCTTTTTTCTTTTTTTTCAACGTTTTTAAAAACATTCTCTTAATAAGAAAAACTTTATAATGAAACAAAGAGAAAATACAAGATACAAAGACTTCCTTCCTTTACTTTTGTTCTTTCAAAAATGGATAAGAAGGAAAAAACATTTTTCGCAAAAATTTATTGACCTGAAAGTTGAATAGAGGTTTTTCCTCTATCCACTGGTTCTCCAAAATACGGCTTAAGTCTCTGCCCATTTACTTTAAAAACATTTCCCTTAGAGTCAACTAGATCCACTGCCCCATATGGGTAGACTTTAAAAATTTGAAAGGGACCAGACCATCTAGACTTAAGTTTTCCAGGGAAAAGTTTCAACCTAGAGTTGAATAACAGAACCAGATCACCTTCTTGAAGATTGTTCGGCCGAAGACGCCTATCATGCCACTGTTTAGTTTTTTCCTTAAACAACTTAGCATTCTCATAAGAAAAGTGCCTGTGTTCTTCTAATTCCAACAATTGTAACTTCCTCGCTTCACCTGCAGCCAACAAATCAAAATTTAATTTCTTAGTAGCCCAAAATGCTTTATATTCTAACTCAAGAGGCAAATGACATGCTTTTCCAAAAACTAGCCTATAGGGGGACATGCCGAGGGGAGTCTTAAATGCTGTCCTATATGCCCAAAGTGAATCATCAAGCTTAAAAGACCAATCCCTACGGTTAAGATTTACAGTTTTTTCTAAAATGTTTTTTATCTCCCTATTAGATATTTCGGCTAACCCATTCGACTGAGGATGATATGCTGTTGCAACCCTATGACGCACATTGTATTTAGTCAGCAACTTTTGCATAGACCTATTCACAAAATGAGCCCCCCCATCGCTTATCAGACAACGCGGGGTTCCATAACGCGTAAAAATGTGCTTTTGCAGAAAACGAATGACAACTTTGGAATCATTGGTAGCAGTTGCAATGGCTTCTATCCATTTCGAAACATAATCTACTGCTAACAATATATAAAGCTTACCATTAGAAGATGGAAATGGACCCATAAAATCTATACCCCACACATCAAATATTTCAATCTCCAGGATCGGGGTTTGAGGCATTTCGTGGCGTTTAGATATATTACCTGTCCGTTGGCATTTGTCACAAACCTGGGCAAACTTATGTGCATCTTTGAACAGAGTGGGCCAAAAGAACCCACTTCGCAAACTTTGGCTGCGGTTTTGTGTCCTGCAAAATGTCCTCCATATGGAGACATATGACAAGCGTCTAATATCGCCTCGTGCTCTTCTTCTGCGACACACCTGCGTAAGATATTGTCAGGTCCTAGCTTATATAAAAAAGGCTCATCCCAACGATAACATCGAACTTCATTTAGAAATTTCTTTACCTGTTGCTTGTTGAACTCATAAGGAACTATTCGACTTACCAAATAATTTGCTATATCGGCATACCACGGAACTGAATCAACTCGCAAGAGTTGCTCGTCAATAAACTGTTCACGTATAACAGTTCCATCATCACAGAGCGGGGATTCCAATCTAGACAGGTGATCAGCAACTTGGTTTTCAGTACCCTTCCTGTCCCTAACTTCAATATCAAACTCTTGAAGTAACAAAATCCACCGTATCAAACGTGGTTTAGCATCTTTTTTAGCAAATAAATATTTTAAAGCAGAATGGTCAGTAAAAACAATGACTTTTGTGCCTATCAAGTAAGACCTAAACTTATCAAAGGCGAACACAACTGCTAACAGTTCCTTTTCAGTAGTAGTGTAATTGAGTTGTGCACCGGTCAGAGTCTTACTAGCATAATACACAGGATGCAAGATCTTGTTTTTACGTTGTCCTAACATAGCTCCTATTGCATAATCACTGGCATCACACATGAGCTCAAAAGGTAAATCCCAATTAGGTTCGATAATTATAGGAGCTGAACTTAGAGCAACTTTCAACATTTCAAATGATTTTAAACAGTCATCATCAAAAACAAATGGTCTATCATGTTCTAACAATTGACACAAGGGTTTAGAAATTTTAGCAAAGTCTTTTATAAAGCGGCGGTAAAATCCCCCATGCCCTAAAAAACTTCTAATCCCTTTGACATTTGTAGGAGGAGGTAGCTTTGAAATGATGTCTATCTTAGCGTGGTCTACCTCTATTCCTTGCTTGGAAATTTTGTGACCCAAAACAATACCCTCTTGTACCATGAAATGACACTTCTCCCAATTTAGGACTAGGTTTGTTTGTTCACATCTCTCCAATACTCTCTCCAAATTAACTAAACAAGCGTCGAAAGAATTTCCAAAAACAGAAAAGTCATCCATAAAAACTTCTAGAATATTTTCTACCATGTCAGAGAAGATGGCCATCATACACCTCTGAAAAGTCGCAGGTGCATTGCATAGTCCAAAGGGCATTCGCCTAAAAGCGAACGTACCATACGGACACGTAAATGTTGTCTTCTCTTGGTCTTCTGGAGCAATAGTAATTTGATTATAACCCGAATATCCATCTAAAAAACAATAGAAATCCTTACCTGCCAGACGGTCGAGCATCTGGTCAATAAACGGGAGAGGAAAATGGTCTTTCTTTGTTACCTTGTTGAGTTTGCGATAATCAATGCAAACTCTCCACCCGCTCACAGTTCGGGTTGAGATGAGCTCATTCTCCTCGTTGGCCACCACGGTTATACCCCCTTTCTTTGGTACACACTGTACTGGGCTAAGAACCTTGCTAACGAACAAGACCCTTAGAACTCAATCCCAAAAACCCCGAAAACAAGTATGGAATCAACCCAAGGAAATGTTTAAGAACAGATTACCTTGATGATCAATATCAAGAGTAGAGAAAACTCGTTTCTAAACTCGTGATTCGAATCACTCCACAAGAGGTATGATCAACACCGCTTGAATGATCCTAACATGCAAATTCTAAAGACACAAGAAATTGTACAAGAAATGGGAGATAAAGCTCTCAGCCAAGCTAATGAGAAAACTCACTTTTCATTAAAATTCAAATTGTGTTTACAACAAGACATCTCAAGGCTATATATAGCCATCCTAACAAGCCATATGAAAAGTCTTAAGCAAATGAAAAGACTTGTAACTTATAAGAAATGAAAAGATTTGTAAATGAAAAGACATAACTTCAATAAATGGAAAGACAAGCAAATGAAAAGGTTAAGAACATGGAAAGCCAACCAAAATAAGTGCAATCCCGTCCATAATGAGGGATGCGAGTGTTTGACTTGGTTTTTGAATTGAATGAGTTGACTTTGACTTGTTTTGATGGAGTTGACTTTGACCTTGACCAAGTGGACTTTGACTTGCCTTAAAAACACTTAAAAATGCATAACTTGCACCAAATTGAAGTGCATAGTTCCAACTTCTTGCACATCTTCCTTTTTTTCTCTTGTCGAGTTCAAGAACGCTTGGACACGAAGTAGCAAAGCTTGTTGAAGTTTCCTAGCTCTCGATCTTGTAATCCATTCATGAGGCATAACAAAGGTAGCTCCTTGGTTCATATCATCCTCCCCATCTTCAGAAGGATTCGTCCCCATCGAATTCATCACCTACATTAAAAGGAGACAAATTAGAAACATTAAAGGTGGCACTCACCCCATACTTACCTGGCAAATCAATCTTATAAGCATTATCATTGATCCATTCAAGGACTTGAAAAGGACCATCGCCTCGTGGTAGCAACTTAGACCTTCGTTGAGTTGGAAACCGTTCTTTTCAAAAATGTACCCAAACCCAATCCCCTAGTTGAAAACGAGGAGCTGGCGTCCTTTATTGATGCGGGAAGCAACCTTGGTGTTTTGCCTTTCAATCATTTCCTTAACTTCTTTATGTAGCTTATGGACAAGATCAACCTTTGTGCTAGCATCATAACTCACAAATTCATTAGGAGGCATATGCAACAAATCAAGTGGAGTGATAGGATTGAAACCATATACAATTTCAAACGGTGTGCATTTGGTAGTACTATGGACAACCCTATTATATGCAAATTCAATTAATGGCAAACAATCCTCCCAAGTTTTAAGATTTTTATCTATGATTGCTCGAAGCATGGTAACCATTGTCCTATTTACTACCTCAGTTTGTCCATCGGTTTGGGGATGACAAGTAGTAGAATAAACAAGTTTGGTTCCCAACTTTCTCCATAACACACGCCAAAAATGACTTAAAAATTTTACATCTCGATCACTAACAATAGTTCTAAGAATGCCATGCAAACGAACAACTTCCCTAAAGAACAAATCAGCAATCAATTTAGCATCATCAGTTTTATGGCATGGTATGAAATGCGCCATCTTGCTAAACCTATCAACCACTACAAATATACTATCCCTACCCTTCCAAGTTTGTGGTAAACCAAGGACAAAATCCATAGAAATATCAACCCAAGGAGTAGTAGGAACAGGCAAAGGTGAATATAAACCATGTGGTTGTAACCTAGACTTAGCTTGTTTACATGCAATACAATGCTTACACACTTGATGCACATCATGCTTCATCTTAGGCCAATAAAAATGTTCAGCAAGCATATCATAAGTTTTAGAAACACCAAAATGAGCCATTAAACCACCCCCATGAGCTTCCTTGACAAGTAATTCACGAATTGAACAAGATGGAATGCAAAGTTTTCCTTTTCGAAACAAAAATCCTTCAAACAACATGTAATCATCCACAACAAGTCCTTTTTCACACGATTAAACAAAAGGAGCAAAGAACACATCATCTGGATACAAGGACTTAAGATGTTCAAATCCTAAAATCTTAGCATTCAAAGTATTAAAGAGAGCATACCTTCGTGATAAAGCATCTGCAACAATGTTCTCCTTACCTTGTTTATACTTAATCACATATGGAAATGTCTCTATAAACTCCAACCACTTGGCATGTCTACGATTCAGTTTGCTTTGCTCTCTCAAGTGCTTTAGGCTCTCATGATCCGTATGAATGACGAACTCCTTTGGCCAAAGATAATGCTGCCAAGTTTACAAAGCTCGTACCAAAGCATAAAGTTCTTTGTCATAAGTTGGGTACCACAAAGAAGCACCACTCAACTTTTCACTAAAGAACATTAGTGGCTTATGGTTTTGCATTAGTACAGCCCCAATTCCAATCTCACTTGGATCACATTCAATTTCAAAAGTCAAATGAAAGTTCGGTAAAGCAAATAGAGGAGCATTGCACAATTTATCCTTCAAAACATTAAAAGCATGCTCTTGGGATGTACCCCAAACAAAAGGAACATTTTTCTTTACCAATTCATTTAAAGGTGAAGCTAGGGTGCTAAAGTCCTTAATAAAATGCCTATAAAAACTAGCTAGCCCATGAAAACTTCGAACCTCCCCAACATTCTTAGGAGTTGGCCATTCGCTAATAGCCTTAACTTTCTCACTATCCACCTCAACTCCTCGACTAGACACTATGAAACCAAGAAAATTAACCCTTGCCATGCAAAAATTACATTTCTTTAGGTTAGCATACAATTTCTCATTTCTAAGTGTAGTCAAAACAGCACGCACATGCATTACATGATCTTCCAAAGACTTCGAATACACTAGGATGTCATCAAAATAAACAACCACAAATTTTCCCAAATATTCACGCAATACATGGTTCATCAACCTCATGAAAGTACTAGGAGCATTAGTTAAACCAAAAGGCATAACAAGCCACTCAAACAATCCATATTTTGTCTTAAATTCAGTTTTTCATTCTTCTCCAACATTCATACGAATTTGATGATACCCAGATTTCAAATCAATCTTAGTAAAGAGACTACAACCATGCAATTCATCTAACATATCATCTAACCTAGGAATAGGATGACGATAGTTAACATTAATCTTATTAATGGCCCTACAGTCTACACACATTCTCCAAGTTCCATCTTTTTTAGGCACTAAAATAATAGGAACATTACAAGGACTAAGGCTTTCGCGTACATACCCATGAGCTAACAATTCATCCACTCGCCTTTGAGTTTCTTTGGCTTCAGTAGGATTAGTCCCATAAGCTGGTCGGTTAGGTATGGTAGCACCTGGAATGAAGTCAATCTTATGCTCGATGCCACTAAGTGGTGGCAATTCCTTGGGCATCTCCTCAGGAAACAAGTCCTCGAATTCTTGTAAAAGAGAAACAAAAATACTAGACAAGGAGGTGTTAAGCTTGTTAGTAAGAAAACAAGACCCTTTGTACAAAAGTACAAGAACAGTCCGTTTCGCCATTAAAACATTCCTAACCTCACTTGAACTAGCATACAAGCTTACTGTTTTGGCTTTTCTCTCATTTTTCCCATTATGCCGATTGCTACTCTCTTGCTTTTAACTCAAACTCTTTTTTTCTCTCAACTCATTTTCTTTTGTTTCTTTTTCACTTTTTGCTTTTGCATCGGCCTCTTGCCTCTTCTTTTCAAGTTTGCATTGATCAATATACACATCTTTTGGTGATAAAGGTACAAGAGTAGTTTTTCTACCATTATGAGTAAAAGAATAGCGATTGGCATACCCATCATACATTACCCGACGGTCAAGTTGCCAAGGTCTACCCAACAATATATCCCCGGCATGCATAGGTACAACATCACACAAAACATCATCAACATATTTTTCAATAGCAAAAGAAACAAGAGCTTGTCTACTCACCTTTACCTCCCCACAGTCATTCAACCATTGAAGCTTATATGGTCTAGGATGTGGTTTTGTCTCTAAGTTAAGCCTCTTGACCAGAATAAAACTTACAACGTTGGTACAACTACCACTATCAATAATCACACTACAAGGCACAGTTTGGACAAGACACCTAGTGTGAAATAATTTCTCTCGTTGGTTTAGGCCATCTTCCTTAATTTGAGTACTTAGAGCTCTCCTAGTGACTAAGGACATATGTGTAGGGTCCTCTTCACTATACTCCTCACTCTCACATTCACCATTGTCGTCTTCTTCTACCTCATCTTCCTTCTCATCCTCTGTTACAAACTCTCCTTGTCTAATTATCATAGTTCTTCTATTAGGGTAGTCTCTACTGTAATGTCATACTCCTTGACATTTCCAGCATTTAATATCCCGATTTTTCACATTAGGTTCATCAACTTTCTCTTTCCCCTTCTTGGAACTCTCTCCTTTCTCAAACTTTTCTTTTGGTTTCTCATACGCCTCTCGATTTCTAAGTTTAGAATCAGCACTCTTACTATCCGTTTTCCATGTAGAAGATGAATGGGAAAAAGGCTTAGTAGAATACCTTTGAGATCGCCTTTGGAGCTGCTTCTCAATTTTGATGGCGAGGTGCAACATCTCTTTGATGTTAAAGTAAGGTTGTAGATCAACCTTATCCGCAATCTCCTTGTTTAAGCCATTAAGAAACCGTGCCATGAGATTCTCCATGTCCTCTTCAAGATCCAGCCGATTCATCAACGTATCCATCTCCTTGTAATAGTCCTCAACAGACTTACTACCTTGTCTCAACACTTGGAGCTTTTGCGCTGTATCCCTGTGGAAATGGCTAGGAACAAATCGCCTCCTCAACAACTCCTTGAACTCATACCATGAATTGATTGGCGCCTCAAGGTTTCGTCTCCTAATTGACATTAATTTGTCCCACCATGTTACTGCATAATCTTTGAATTGAGTAAGACATAGTCGTACCTTCTTTTCTTCACTGAAATTATGGCAATCAAACACGAACTCCACTTCTTTCTCCCATTGAATGTACGCTTCCGGATCAGTCTTATCATAGAACTTCGGAAGTTTTAATTTGATGTTTCCCAAGTTTCGATTAACTTGAGCATTCGCTCGTGGGGCTCTCCTTTGGAAATTATGATAGCCTCTTCCCCGACCTCTCCCTCGATCTAAGCCACGACCAACGTGTCTATCACCCCCTCTTGGAGCCGCTAAAACTGTAGCTTGATCGTCCTCCCAATGATCGGATCTATCACCTTCATACTCATTCTCATCCATAACACGTGGTGGTGGAGGTGGTGGAACTCTCTCCAGAGCTTGGTTTTGAGTCTCCAACCTTCCTATCCGGTCTGTCAATGCCTTCATGCTACGAATCATTCGTTCAACAGTTCCTTCTAGTGCCTCTCTCCTCCGAGCATCAGAAATATTGCCTTCATCTCCAAGATTAGCCATGCTGTAAAACAAAATAAAGTGACAAGAAATGGACCTCACAAGCATTCCCTCACTAATTCACTCGTTAGTGAAGTTCACTCGTGTTTAACACTCAACACTCAAAATAATGTATCGCCCGTTTACAATCTCTCACTCACAACTTAGTACACTTTTATGCACTTCAAACAAATTGGTAAGTGAGTCTAGCAAAGTTAAAAGCTATGTGCATTTCAAGTGGTTTAGACAGCACATAAGAACTCAAACAAGAGTGTGATTTTAGGAGTAACTCGAATAACAACAAAAAAACAAGTTAAGAAAAAAAAAATAATGGACAGAATTATAATGGAAGCTAGAAAGAAACGAAAGTAGAGTTAAAGATAAAGATGGTTGGGAATTAAGCAACAAGGAAGTAGCATGAGATTTCAATGCAAGGCTACACAAAGAAGTAATGACAAATGGGATCTTCTATGCTTTTTCTTCTTCCTTTTTTTTTATCAGATATGGATCAGCAAAAGCACCATAATGTTAACAAGAAATGCTTTCACGTTCATTTTTTTTTATCAATCAACAAATTGCAAGAATTTCACTATCAAGCAAGTCGAGTTAGAAGACTTTAAAAAAGATAAATTTGTAGATAAGACCCAGATCTATAAGAATGCAGAAGACGAAAATTGGAAAAGATGAACAGAATTGATACTTTTTTTTTGTAATTTTTTGATAGTATGCATATGCTTAGATATAATCAAACATAAGGAAGGAACACAGAATTCAAAGAGATAAATGCAAGAAAACATATATCCGATCAAAGAGCCTAATGCTCTGATACCAAAATATTAAAAAACCCTTGAGAGTTGGATCTAAGAACCTTGCTAACGAACAAGACCCATAGAACTCAATCCCAAAAACCCCGAAAACAAGTATGGAATCAACCCAAGGAAATTTTTAAGAACAGATTACCTTGATGATCAATATCAAGAGTAGAGAAAACTCGTTTCTAAACTCGTGATTCAAATCACTCCACAAGAGGTATGATCAACACCGCTTGAATGATCCTAACATGCAAATTCTAAAGACACAAGAAATTGCACAAGAAATGGGAGATAAAGTTCTCAGCCAAGCTAATGAGAAAACTCACTTTTCATTAAAATTCAAATTGTGTTTACAACAAGACATCTCAAGGCTATATATAGCCATCCTAGCAAGCCATATGAAAAGCCTTAAGCAAATGAAAAGACTTGTAACTTAGAAGAAATGAAAAGACTTGTAAATGAAAAGACATAACTTCAATAAATGGAAAGACAAGCAAATGAAAAGGTTAAGAACATGGAAAGCCAACCAAAATAAGTGCAATCCCGTCCATAATGAGGGATGTGAGTGTTTGACTTGGTTTTTGAATTGAATGAGTTGACTTTGACCTTGACCAAGTGGAATTTGACTTGCCTTAAAAACACTTAAAAATGCATAACTTGCACCAAATTGAAGTGCATAGTTCCAACTTCTTGCACATTTTCCTTTTTTTCTCTTGTCGAATTTAAAAACGCTTGGACACGAAGTAGCAAAGCTTGTTGAAGTTTCCTAGCTCTCCATCTTGTAATCGGTCCATGAGGCATAACAAAGGTAGCTCCTTGGTTCATATCACAAGCACTCACAAATATATCTCCCAACAGATATTCACTCTCTAGAGGTCCCAATAAAAACTCCCAGCTTCTAAGTATTTTACACAATAATACTTAGGTACAAGAATGAAAAACACTCACAGAATAATCAAGATCTAAATTACCCCAAAACAATGATCACGATCTGACCCTTTCTGTGCTGCCAATATCTGAGTTGTCGCCTTTGCCACAAAATCTCCCAAAAGGTTGCTGCTAACCGAACCCACAGCTGCTACTTCTTAATTCGACTCAAAGAAAAAACCTAACAAAAAACGTCATTTATAAGGAACCACGTCGTAGCGTTGATATGTTGGGGCTTATCGTCTCAATGTTACGACCACTTCAGTGTTAAACAAGTAAGTGTCGCGCCTATTTTTTTTTTTCTGATTTTTCGTTGCAGCGCTGGGGTGCTGTCCTCTCGGCCAGATGACCTCTGTAGTGCCCGATGCTCATTTTTCATTCCTTTGATCGTCCCGACGCGTCCCCACTCGACCCGACTTGTCCTTAGCTCGTTCTGACGTTGATTTGGCTATGCCAATCCCAGCAAAAATGATATAAAAAAATTAATAAGGTTAACCAAGTTACCAATGATGTATCTATTAATGCAAATTTTGGATACAGGTTCCAATGCTAAACGCTCCAAATACGATCACTTACACACAAAATGTGCATACTGGTGTGCTACTAAGCCCAACACACTCTGGTGCTTAAGTTAGATAATGAGTTAAGTTGAGCGTAGCAAAGAGTAGGATTGTGAAAACGTACTTCATGCACAAGATCTCTCATTCTATCTATAAAGAGAGTATCCTCTATTTCAGCACTGAGTGAATCGTGGGATGTTACATATTAGAGTCAACTCAAGGTGGCCTACCACCTCAGCTCATGGACTGGCTCGATTGGGTCACTTGGCTCAACCTAGTTGGGTATGGTTAGGTCGACTCGGGTAATCTGGCCTAATCTTTTTGACTCACATCACTTCTTTGGCCCACTATCTGGGTAGTGGGTGACGGGACAAGTCAACTCACTCTCGGAGAGTAATCGTTCTATTGGTATGTTCCACGGTCGTCGAAGTTGGAAAATGAGGGCCACTTGAGGTTTTCTCTCTTTCTTCTCCCTTCTTTTTCTAGTCAATGCCTTAGAGATCGACTATGTTAGACCTGCAGCCCGAGGCAAGCCTACATCTCTACAGGCCTCTGGGTGTGTAGGCTAGCTCGACTACACGTTGGGCAGGCGTGCGCATATCGCACGCATGCACGCCTCAACCCTGCCTGAGGCTTCAGCCTCTATGCTACATCGTGGGTTAGACACCTATTTAAGGGAGGCATTCTTTCTCTAGCTTTCCCACCATTTCTCTCCATTTCTTCCTTGTGTTCAACTTCATCATCCTTATTCTCTTCTCTTGCATTTCGTCTTGCCCGTTTAAAGGAGCTCTTCCACAGAGGTAGGCTATCTTTCCCACTTTGTTTCCTTTAATGGTGAACAATTTGCATATGAAGTGGACTACTAGCTCGGATGGTGAAGCGGCCGACTCAGATTACTGATCTTGATGGACGAGTATGAAGGCATGAGGTATTCGTCAAGGTTGATGGTCGCAGTGGTACCAACAATTCTCTTTTTTCCATGAGTATGAAGGCGTGAGGTATTCGCCGAGGTTGATGGTCGCGGTGGTACCAACGATTCTCTTTCTTCCATTATGATTATTGTATTAGGTCGTCTTTGAAGTAAATACCACGTTCTTCAGTCGGTTCACATGAGAGTACATCATTTCGGCAAAAACACTACTAACTCACCCATCGACGAAGTGGCTTTTTACACACTTAAATGTTTAAATTCGGTGTTCATTTTCCATCCATCCTTTCCTTCAAAGTTTCTCACGTATGTTAACATGGCCCCGATTTTGCTCATTCTTAAAGCATGCTACTTGGTTATTATGTGTTATATGGCTCGAATTTGTGGGTGAGGGTGAAATAACGACCTAGGAGTTTATTTCTCTTCAAACCTTGAAGCATAATCCTAAGGGGGAACCCTTCCATTACCTTAGCTCGAGAAAAAGTCCACTGATAAAAAGAGTCTCGATAGTCAAAGGGTGAAAATACCATTAGTTTTTTGTCAATAGACATCGGTTAGCCAAATATGCTAATAGCGAAGTGTTCTCGGTTTCAACTGACTTTAGAGAACTAGGTCGATTCAGCCACGTCACTTCGATTCGTGTTGTTCTTTCTTTTGCCCATATATATATATATATATATATATGTCTCGATGGCCCACGTGTTCGCTCTTGATTGCAAGCAAATCAAAGTTGTGGGAATAAATCTCGACGTGGTTGAGAAGCCCATCTGTGTTGTGCTTACAGTAACTGATTTGATGGAGGACGAACCCGTGGGCCAACAGTGACGCCTTCGCTGGAATACTCCTCTTGAATTTCTACTCAATCTACAAAGAGTGAGACACCTGACTTGGAGGTATTATAGTTTTAGGGACTTTACTCGCTACAACCCTGTGAGACTGAGCTCCTGGAAAAAGCTTTTTCCTTGTGGTAGGGCATGGACAAGGTACTGATCGTCGACTTTGACTATGTGAACGTGATTAGGGGCATCCACTATTGCTTGTCAGAGATGCATAAGGTGAGTGTTTTATGGAGACCAACTTCCAATTTTGCAAACTTAGTTGTAATTACATTTGCTTTATGTCTAGGCCTTTGTACGTCTAAGTATTTGCTCGACATGTTTGGGTGAGGAGATCGCCTACTTTTGTTAGAGCTACACTTCCTACGAAGAGCTGGGTTAAGCCCTACCATCCTTGGCTTAAGCCAACAAACTCATTGATTAGTTTGCCAAAGTTGCAACTGTTAGGTTGCAATATGAGTTTGATGAGTCTCAAAAAGTCTTATGAGGAGTCACGTAGTTCCCACGAGGTCACCCAGAAGTCCCTTGCTAATGCAAAAGTGAAGATTGGCAAGCTTGAGACTCAACTTGCGAAGGTCTAAGAGAGCAGCTAAACAATTTGAAGCCTTCAAGAAAACAATAGCCTAGATCATGTTGGAGAAACAAGGCTATGAGATTTAGTGTGAGTTAGTCTATCCATATTTTTTTAGCTTGCTACCTCGACATTATCTTTGAGTTCCTTCAATAGAAGTATATATCAATCGGAATGTGAAACTCCTAGAAATGATGTAGAGGACATGGTCGCTGACCTTGTCGCACCGATAATGTGTCAGCGAATCTTGACAATTTTCTCAACCTAGGGCTTGATGATGACAACTGATATGATCTTGTTTCCATGTACTTGCCTTATTTATCGTTCACCAAGTTGTTCTTCTTTAACTAGTATTTTCTGTTTTTCATTGAACTTGAAACTCATGTAACATTTTATTTTTTTTAATGAAATTACTCTCGCTTCCACCTTCATTGTAATTTTTGTTTTGTGTAAAGTAACTTTCATTTGTGCCGATTCGGTTGGGGTGGTTGATTTTGTCTTTGCCTCGACCAAGTCCTCAACTAGGTGTACTCATCGTTTAAGCCTAAGTCCTCTATTGGAGGTGATTTCTCACTAACCACGTGGCGACCCCCGATAGGATGATCATGATGACTTTCATTTGTGCCGATTCGGTATGGGTTGCTTTGCTTGAAGAAGAACTTGAAGAAGAAAATGTTGAGAGAGAATGAGATTTGTGCATGGGTGGCTGGTTGTGTTGTGTCGTGCATCTATGAAGTGTTGAGAAGAAAAAGTTAAAACAATGTAAATTTAAAATTAAAATTAGAGTAGGGAGAAAAAGAGAGAGAATTTTGGGCTTGGGCTTTTTACAAAATTAATAAAATGTCTTTAAAAATAAATATATTATTAATATTATTATATATAAAATAATTAATAATTATAAAAAAATATTAAAATATTAATCGGGGCTGGGTCGGGGATGTGGACGGGGCGAGGATACCCTTCCCCGTCCCCGCCCCATCCCTAGATAAAATCTTCGGTTTGACCATGTACTTGGTCAAACTGGGGATTCCCTACCCCAATCGGGTCGAGTACCCTCGGGGTCGGGTTAACAGGTTATTTTGCCAGCAAATATGTGGAAGGATTCTCACCTGAAGTTTCTGCTTTCAGGCTCGACCTATCTCTCACCTTGGTCGCTTGAGATACAAGCCGAGGTGAACTACAATCACTTACTTTGTAGCCTGATGAACAGTCGTGCTGAACAGATGACACTCCTTCCGGAATGGATGTTGACATCTCCCATGACAACACGTCGTGATTCCTAGAACCTTAAAGAGCTGTTGGAGGCTTGTAGAATGTCCTGTTAGAAGCTCTGCCTATAAATGGAGACCTCTCGTCTAACTCCCAGGTATGTGAAACTATATTCTCTATTTGATATAGCTCAGCCACTACTTGGACGTCAGAGTGTTTTCTCTTTTGCAGTTCTCCCACTTGCAAGACTATCAGCTCAACTATTGAGCCAGCTTCCGTTTGAGCCTAGCTTCGCGAACTTGGTCAAATTCTTGATCAAACATCCTCAATGAGGTAGGCTTGACTATATCAGGTCAACCTAGTCGGTTTGGAGCTAAGCCTAACACACTTTGACGTCTAAGTCTAACAATGAGTTAAAGTTGTGCGTAGCAAAGAGTATGGTTGTGAAAGCTTACCTTGCGCACAACAACTCTCCTCCTATTTATAGACGGAGTCTCCTCTATTTTCGGCACTGAGTGAATCATGGGATGTTACATGCCGGAGGTGGCTTAAGGTGGGCTACCACCTCAGCTTGAATAGATTAGTTCGACCATGTCAAGTCTGGTTGGGTCGGTTCTGGTGGCCCGACCCAGTTAGTTTGACTCACATCGCTTCTTAATTAGCCTCACTCTTGGTGAACTAAATAGTGTAATTTCACAAATTAGTGGTAGAAGATAAAGTCGACGGCCTCTAGCTGGAGGAAGTCTCAAGCGATTTAAGGAACATTACAAGGCTGAGCTTTTGCGTTCTCGGCAGTTTGTAGGATTACAAATGTGATTTTCCCTTTATTTTTGGTTGTTTTGCTGTAAAAAAAATATGAGAAAAAAAATGATATGAATTAATAATAATAAAATACATAGTCCTGCTATAAAATAAAATAAAATAAAACTTTCTGACCTGATTTTCTCATTAAAGAATTAAAAATACTTACTTGGAGTTGGATGAAGCATTTGAAAGTTGTCTAATAATGGAAGATTTGAGTTCACCAAAACAAAACAATACTTTAGGGACCTAATCGATTTTTCCCAACTAAAAAGTTGGTTATATATATATATATAATATGTGGAGGTAAATATTCAAACTCATCATTTTTTGGTCGAAAATAGATACCTGAGTTATGTTCACATTTAAAAGAAAATTGGTTACTTACTCACAAAAGATAATAGTTTTGTTTTAATAAATAGTGTAATTAAAAGAAAAAGGAAGTGGATTGTTTTCAAATTAATGAAGGTATGTAAATCACAATAACGGGTTGGGATCCAAATTGTGTATTTGTTGACGAATAAACCACCTGTAGCCATTTCATCTATCATCTCCACCGTGCTCTTGACTCTTGTGAGGAAATCCAATTGATTATCATTGCTAAATGGTATGCATAATTTCTTCCTTTCTTCCCACTCTGTTGTTGTATAACATTGTATTTAAGTGGGGTTTGACATGATTTTGGGAAAAAAAATGTTTTTTTAATCATATGTTATAGATTTGAACTCCCCCATGTTGTATTGAAAAAACATTTTTTTTTCGAAAGTCATCCCAAACACAATTACTTGTTATATAATCAATTTTAGAATAATTACTCATTTAGAGTGTGTTTATGCAAAGGTCTACACAACGACACTTTACGAACCTAGCTCGAACCGGGTCCCCGACTCGACCTGAACACAAGTGTAGACCTGCACAAGAGGGTAAACACTCCGACGCTCAAGTTAGTATAGGTCGGATTCCGTATTTAGTTCGAGGTGAGATTCGATACTGGAGCGTGAAATGAGACACTCTATTTATAGGTGGGAATCTGACAGCACTCACGACCGGTGGTTACATGTTCTTTCCCATATCGGACCTGTCAGGTTCCGAGTAGGTCGGTCCTCCCTCAGATCGGACTTCGGCATGTACACAGCCTTTTCCCCATGGGCGAACCCGACCTCTTCGGCAGGTTCGAGGGGACCTTGGATATTTAATCCTTATAACACCAGTAACCGTCCTCCACGTGTCTCAGGTAGTTTTACCCCCAAACATTGGCCCCCTCTCTATCAGGTTCGATCTCGACCTGACAGAGAAGTTCATCCGACTTGATTTTGGACACGTGGCGACTTCCAATTCGTAGAGAGGATATGACCGTTGCGGAAGACGTTTCGATCTGCCAGGCTGTCGGAGTACTCAAGTATTCCGTCGTTACGGATCTCGAGATGATCCTAGCTGCTCGTTCATTACACGTGTACAGTGCAGAGGTTTTTCCGATTAGCTATAAATAGTTCCGAGACTTCAGGTCAAACCTTACGTTCCCTGAATTTCTGGAGTTCGATCTGAAACCAGCTCGAACTCTTTCGTAGGTCAGTCACTTTTCCTTGTTTTTACTCTTGCTTTCAAATATGGTGGTTTTCTTATCTTCCCCTTCCAGTAGCGATAGCCTAGGTAGCGCAGGTCGGACTATAAGTAGTTCACCCCCCAAACCAAGTGATTCTGGGGAGGACTTAGCTCTTAGGTTAGAGTCCGAGCTGGAGGAGATAGCGAACTTTAGGTTTTCGGACGATGGGGAGGATAGCGATACTTCCACCTCGGGCTAGGGTTTGGAATACCCTTCAAAAATGCCTGAACACTACCTCGGACCCCTCCGTAGGGGGTTTAAAATCCCAAATGACATCCTCCTTAGGATTCTGGAGGAAGGGGAAAGAGCTGACAATCCTCCAGAGGGGTGTGTCACTCTTTACTTAAAAATGTTTGAGTACGGCCTCAGACTTCCCCTTCACCCTTTTGCCCAGGAGTTCCTCAACCGAACCGGACTGGCTCCTACTCAAGTGGCCCCAATGGATGGGGTGTCACTTTTGCGCTGGCCGTCCTTTTCTGGTTGCGAGCTTGAGATGTAGACGAGGCCGAGCTGCTGAACGTTGAGCAGCTTCTGGGATGCTTCGAAGCCAAAAGGATAGCTAAGAAGCCAAGTCGGTACTATATGTGCGCAAGGAAAGGCGCATGCGGTATAGTTAAGGGGCCAACCTCTATCAAAGGATGGGTAGAGAAGTGGTTCTTTGCCTCTGGGGAATGACTGGCAAAGGACGAGTCAGGTCGGACCTTCTTTGACGTTCCCACTAGGTTTGGGAACTTAGGTATGGAGTCGTTCTTGTTTCTTTTCCTTTTATCATATATCTTTAATAATCTTGACTTTTGCTTCTCACATCTAACTCGAACCTTCGTTTGCTTTGTGCAGTATGAATCAAACCAATTCCCGAGCTCACTCAAGCCACATTCGACACCTTCAAGTACAATAAGGATCACTTCCCTAGGGGTTGGAAGATCGGAACCTTGGTGACCGACAAGCTGCTCCTAGAGTCTGGGTTGTTAGATTACAACCCCTTAGTGCGTCCTGTTGAAGCTTCAACGCCAAATTCTGAACTCGGTAAGTCGAGCTCGGCCCTACTTCTATTTTTATTTTAACTTTCATTTCTAAATTTTGCCTTACTTTGCAGCCATGGTGTGTGGATTCACCAGCAGCGTGAAGCGCAAGTCTAAGGGCCGTGCTCATGCCCTTAAGACTGTTCAAAAGTCTGATCCAGCGACCCCCGCTGTGGACCAACCTGCAGCTCAGGACCAGGCTGGGCCATCTTCTGAAGTTCCAACTCCGGTGATCGAGTTGGATTCTGCTGGGGAGCGCTCCAGGGAGAAACGCTCGAGCAGCGAATCTGGGGCGCTAGATGTGTCGCCTCTCTGCGAGGTGAGGGAGGGTTCTCCCCTGAAGAGGAGAAGGAAAAAGAAGAGAACCACCTCCTCCTCGGAGGTTGGACCTCGTGGCCCCCTGCCCACGAGCCATGCCGACCTGGTGGACGACCCTGAAGCTCGGATGGGGTGGACGTCGGACGTGAAGATGCGGTTTAGAATGGAACCGTCAAGCTCCGGGGTGAAGGACCAGGTGTCTCGCATCTCGGTTGCATGCTTGGATCGCTGTCTCAGGAGAGCATCCAAGTTTGTGAGCGATCCAGGGTCCGTGCTGCAACGGATAATTGACCACGCTGTCGAGGTAAGATCCATTCCGAAACTCTATTTTATTTTTCCAACTTATGGCTTGATCTGACCTGTGTTTGCCTTTTGTGCTTTGCAGGCGTTCACTGCCTCCATCCATTCAGCAATCATGATCAAGGCCGAGCTGGATGGAAGGGAGGCCTTGGCAGCGGAGGAGTTCTCGCAGCGAAGGAGATGGAGAATTCCTCCGCTGCCTTAGAGGCTGCCACTACGCTCAACGGTGAGCTGCTGAAAGCCCGGAGCGAGGTGGACATTTTGAGGGCCGAGGTAGAAGCCAAGACCGAGCTGCTGAAGAGGGAGGATGAGAGGCACAAGGCCTACCTCCGAGCTGCCCATGCCATCACTAAAGGGCTGGAGAAGGAGAAGTTTTAACTCTTTAAGGAGAAGGACAACATGCTCCAGGCTCTCGAGGCAAAAGACGCTACAATTGGGCGTCTCACTGCTGAGCTCAAGGTAGAGAAGGAACGCCTCGCTAACGGAGCTCTTCTAGAGGCAGCCTTCAGGCAACACCCAGATTTTGATGGTTTTGCCAAGGACTTCAGCGATGCAGGCTTCAAATTTCTGATGAAAGGCATTGCTGCCTACATGCCCCACCTCCAGGTCGACCTCGGCGATCTGAAGAAGAGGTATGCTGAGAAATGGGCTTCCGGGCCCAATGGCACCCCAAGTCCTGCATCCCTGGTGGAAAAGTACGTCAGAGATCTGGACTCTGACTACTCCGACCTGGAAGAAGACGACGCCCCTAGTCAGGAGCCTAACGAAGTCGGCACTACCCAAGAGGAAGTTCCTTCGCAGCAGGGCGGATCTCAAGAGGTCAACCTCCTGGGTTCCCAAGGCGAGCTATCCTCTCACCTCGGGAGCGGCTGAAACTCCTTGTAGATTTTGTTGTATGTATTTTTTATTGCTTTTTGTAAGTCACAGACCAGAGCTGCAAGGTATATAAACCTTGGCTCTGTCCTTTTTATCAATGAAGTCCTTATTCCTTTTTATCAATGAAGTCCTTATTCCTTTACTTCTGTGCATCTAGCTCTGTCTTTTCCTTTCATTACTTTTTCCTTAAGCTTTGAACTTGCTTTTGCAACTCTGAACTACTATGTGAATAATTTTATCTCGCACCTCTAACTCGTGTGTTTAAAGGATTGACTGTGGGATGAACTCTTTTCACATCACACTTTCACTTGAGGTTTGAATTTTAAGAGTTTCTCTCTCTGATTTTTAATATCTCTCCTCGAACTCGGAAGTTCAAAAGACTATTAAACAATTTTGAATTCTTCACGTCGCACCTTTAACTTAAAAATGATTGAATTTTGATTCGCAATTGATTTTGACATCGCACCTCAGGCCCGTGGGTTTTGAGAATTGAATTTAACCAATTTTTACACCTATAAATCGCAAGTTTTATGGGAGTCCATGACCCCCATTTAATTTCTGATCGAACTCGGAGTCACCAAATTAAATAACTGTTTATTAACAATTCAGTTCCTCCCCTTGAAAATTTTTACAAGTCTGTTCTAGGACCATTTTGACATTTCAAGGGTAATAGTGCTTTAAGTGCTCTGCATTCCATGGATGTGCAAGCACATTTCCTTCCAGATCGACCAGCATGTACGTTCCAGGTCGGACTATGCCTTTAACCTCGAATGGTCCTTCCCAACTTGGGTCAAGAGTACCCACATGACTCTGAATCTTCCTTAAGACCAAATGTCCAACTTGAAAGCTTCGAGGTCGAACTCGGGTGTTGTAATGTCTGGCCATTCTGTTCTGATACTCTGCTAGGCACAGTTGAGCCATTTCCCTTTTTTCTTCTACTAGATCGAGGTTGAGGAGCAGTTCGGCCTCGTTTCTAAGTGGTTCGTACTGCTTTATTCTGTTGGTTGCCATGCCGATCTCAATTAGAACCACAGCTTCCGAGCCAAAAGCCAGTGAGAATGAAGTTTCGCCAGTTGACTCTCTTGGGGTAGTCCGATATGACCGTAACACTTCGGGTAGCTCCTCGGCCCATCTTCCCTTTCTGGAGTCCAATCTCAGTTTGAGTCCCCGTTTTATAATTTTGTTTATCGCTTCAACCTGCCCGTTGGCCTTCGGATGAGCAGGGGACGAGCTGAGATGACTTATGCCCAACTTTTTGCAGAAATCTTCGAACTTCGCATTGTCGAATTGCTTTCCGTTGTCCGTGATGATAGCGTTCGGTATACCAAAACATCATACAATGTTCGTCCATATGAAAGATTGACTCTGGACTCCGTGATGTGGGATAACGCCTCAGCCTCGGCCCACTTAGTGAAGTAGTCGACAGCGACAACAGCGAACTTGGTTTGCCCTTTGCCCAGGGGAAAAGGACCTATGATGTCTACTCCCCATTGCGCGAATGGTCATGGGGCCGAGATGGGGGTGAGTAGCTCGGGAGGCTGATGGATGACATTTGCGAAGCGCTGGCAGTTGTCACAAGTTTTTACAAACTGCTTTGCATCCCGCTCAACAGTGGGCCAATAGTGCCCTTGTCGAACTACTTTTGCCGACAACGACCTGGCGCCAGAGTGGTTTCCACATACTCCTTCATGGACTTCCCTAAGGATGTAAAGGCCTTCTTCAGGAGTTACACACTTAAGCAGGGGCAGGGAGAAGCCACGTCGGTACAACGCTCCATCTCAGAGTATGAACCGAGCTACTTTTCGTGCCATCTTCTTTTGCTCCTTCAGTTTTTGCGGCGGATTTCCTTGGATGAACTCTACAATTGGATCCATCCATGAGGGTGATGGAGTGTCAACCTCCATCACGTCTGGGTCCAGGATTGAAGGATTGCCCAAGATCTCGACTGGGACAGACCTGGCCAGGTCGGTCTCATATGCTGATGCCAATTTGGCTAAGGCATCAGCATTGGAATTTTCTGACCGTGGCACATGACTCACCTCGTAAGTCTCGAACTGGGCGAGGTGCGATCTGACTTTGCTCAGATATTTTTCCATTCGGTGGTCTTTTGTTTGATACTCCTCCTTAATCTGATTTACGATCAACTGGGAGTCACTAAAGACCTTGATGTGAATGGCCTCCAGTTCCTTAGCAACGCGTAGTCCTGCCAAAAGTGCTCGTACTCAGCCTCATTATTTGAAATCCGAAAGTTGAACCGCAGAGCATACTCAAATCGCTGGCCACATGGTGCGAGCAAGAGGATTTCTGCCCCGCACCCCCTCTCATTGGAGGATCCATCAACGTAGATCGTCCATAGGAGGTCGGACTTGGTCAACTGAGATGGTGGGGTAAGCTCTGCGATGAAGTCTGCCACTGCTTGCCCTTTTAACACAGTTCGGGGCTCGAATTGAATGTCGTACTCACTCAACTCCATTGCCCACTTCATCAGGCGTCCTGATGTCTCCGGCTTATGAAATATGTTCTTCAGGGGCAAGTTGGTGAGTACTACGACGGCATGAGCCTGGAAGTACGGCCTAAGTCTCCGTGCCACAGTGACTAAGGCGAGGGCCAGCTTTTCCATTTGGGGATACCTGGTCTCGGCCTCGGTTATGACTTTACTTGTATAGTAAATGAGACTTTGGCGTACTCCCTCCTGCTTGATTAGGGCCGAGCTAACGGTGCTGTCGGACACTGCCAGGTACAAGTGGAGCTTGTCTCCTAGTAATGGCTTGGCAAGTAGAGGTGTTGAGCAGAGATAGTTTTTCAATTTTTCGAATGCTTGCTCGCATTCCGTCGTCCATTCAAACGGTCCATTCTTTCTTAGGACTTTGAAGAAAGGAAGACACTTATCTGTTGATCTCGAGACAAATCTGTTCAGAGCTGCAACTCTTCCATTGAGGCACTGAAGCTGTTTTAACGTTTTGGGTGCTTCCATCTCGAGCATGGCCTTTATCTTCTCTGGGTTGGCTTCGATCCCTCGGTTGTTTACCATAAAACCAAGGAACTTCCCCAAGGAAGCTTCAAAAGCGCACTTGGCTGGGTTGAGCTTCATTTGATACTTCCTCAGAACTCCAAAGGCTTCGGCCAGATCGGAAAGATGCGACTTTGACTGCTTGCTCTTGACAAGCATGTCGTCCACATACACTTCCATATTCCGGCCGATCTGCTTGGCGAACATTTTGTTGACGATCTTTTGGTAGGTCGCCCCTGCGTTCTTTAGGCTGAAGGGCATAACCTTGTAGCAGTACAGACCTTGATCTGTTATAAACGCGGTATGATCTCGATCTGGGACATGCATTTTAATTTGGTTGTATTCAGAGTAGGCGTCCATAAAGGTGAGCAGCTCGTGCCCGACTGTTGCATCCACGAGTTGGTCGATCCTCGGCAGTGGGAAGCAATCTTTTGGGCATGCCTTGTTTAAATTTGTAAAGTCTACACACATTCTCCACTTCCTGTTGGATTTTTTAACTAATACAACATTAGAGAGCCACTCAGGATACATAATTTCTCTTCTATATTCAGCTTTTAAAAGTTTGTTTACTTCCTCAACAATTACATCACTCCTCTCCCTATTTACAGGTCTCCTTTTTTGCTTTACAGGTCAGAATGATGGGTCTATGTTGAGGCGATGCACCATAATCTTAGGGTCGATGCTTGGCATGTCCTCATAGGACCACGTGAAAACGTCCGAGTTGGACCTGAGGAAGTTGATCAGTTCCTCCCTATCAGTGGCCCCCAGCTTGGTTCCTATGCTTACTTGTTTTTCAAGACTAAGCAAAGGAACAAGCTCGAGCTCCTCAGTCAATGCAGAGAACTCTCTTTTACCAAATTTCGATAGGTCAGCCTCGGATTTCAGCTACTGTCCCAGTTGGCTTGTCCTTGTATGGCGCATACTGATGACCCTTTAAGCGCGGAGGCATAGCACTCCCTTGAAGTTTTCTCCTCTCCTCGGACCATGCCCACTCCATTAGGAGTTGAGTACTTCAGGACTTGATGAAGTGTTGAGGGAACGGCCCGGAACGAATGGATGATGGGTCTCCCGAAGATGGCGTTGTAGGTCGATCTTCCGTCGATCATGACGAACTCGGCCATCTGAGTTACCTGTGTATCATCTTGCCCAATAGAAACCGGCAAGTCGATACACCCCTCTGGAGAGACCGATTCTCCAGAGAATCCAACCAAGGGTGTCAGACTCTTCTTCAGCTGCGACCTGGTCCATCCCAAGGCAAGATATGTTGAAAGGGACAAAATGTTGGCAGATGCGCCTCCATCTACCAGTACTCTTCAGACCAGGACGTGATCGATGAGAGGAGCGATCACAAGCGCGTCATTATGGGGCAAATGGACCCCTTCCTGGTCGGCATCGTTGAAGGTAATGGAGGAGGTCGGTCTTTGCTCCCTGATGATGCACACCTTGCGTCTGGCTTCGCGACCTAACTCCTTTCTTTTCTTCCTAGATTGGCCCTCACTTGGGCCTCCGAAAATGGTATTCATGACCGCAGGTCAGTCATCTCGGCGAGGTGGCGTCCTCGAACGCTTCCTCTCTTCTTTCTTTTCCACCGAGCTGGACCTCGGTTTGCCAACTAACTTTTTGAAGTAGCCATCTTGAATGAGGTCTTCAATCTGGTGCTTAAGTTCCCAGCAGTTTGACGTATTATGGCCGTGATCACGATGAAAACGACAATATTTATTTTTATTGCGCTTCTCTGGGTCTCCTCGGAGCTTCTCAGGTCGCTTGAGGAGCTTTTCCATCCTAGTCTCCTCAATGTTTGGAAGTATTTCAGAGATTGGGATGGTGGTCGGAGTGTAACGCTCATAAGGTCGGCTTCGGTTGCGGTTGCTATCCGACCTTCGATAATCAGTTCGGCTGCTAGAGGAGGATGGTCCCTTGTCTTTAGACTTGAAATTAGCTTTTCCTTTATCCTTGCCAGCTCTCCCCTGGTCGATCTTCTTTTCTGGTCGGCCAGTTTTGGTTTGGAAGAGCTCTTGCCCATTAATAACCTTATTCGCCTTTTGTAGGACCTCGGCAAAAGTTGCTGGGGCTTCTTCTCCGAGCTTCACAGTTAAGGTTTCATCGGCCAGGCCTGTGAGGAAGTAGCACATGTCTGAGTTATCGGAGCAGTGTGCGACCTTCAGCTGCTTCTCCTGGAACCTTGTAACATATTCTCTCAGCGTCTCACCTTCCTTCTGTCTGATGGTGGCGAGGTGAGTCGCTGTCTTTCTATCGTAACGCCAAGAAGAGAATTGGCTGATAAATTATTTCCTCATCTGGGAGTAGGTCGAGATCGACCTGGCCAGCAGTCTTTGGTACCACAGGCACGCGCTGCCGGTGAGCGCGATCTGGAAGGCGCGGCACTTGATTGCATCTGTCGCTGCTTGAAAGTCCATGAGGCCTTCGAAGACCTCAACATAGTCTTTTGGCTCCTTAGACCCGTCATAAGGCTTCATGGTTGGAGTCTTGAATTTTGGAGGGATTAGAGCCTCTAGGATGTCTGAGGTGAATGACGATTCTCCCAGGTCGCCATCATTGAACGGGCTCTCTTTTTTCTTGCACTTAGCCTTCAAGGCCTTAACCTGAGCATTAAACTTGCTCTTTAGCTGGTCGAACTCCTCCCTTGTGATCACTCCTTCAGGGGTTATTGGATTGTAGGAGGATTCTGCCTGCTGGTTGGAGTTCCTGTGTGAACAGGACGGAGATTGCCCCTTTTGGAGGGACGAGCTTCTCTTTCTGTTGAGATGCTCATGGAGATCACCCCTCTGATGAGTGTATTCTTCGTCCTCGCCTCCTTCAGGGTGCTCTCCCTCTACTGGACCGAGGTGAGGACCCCTTTGCTTGTGCATGTCGTCGCGTGCCACTCAGTTTTCAGACCGAGATCCAGCGCCCACAGCTTGCACCATCTCGTTGTACATCTCTTCCATGGTGCGCATCTGAGTGCACATTGCCTCCATTTCTTTCTGGAGTGCATCGAAATTTTCCCTTGTTGGAGCTGGGGCTGGTCCCCGGGTGGTTCTCTTCGAAGCTCCACCTCGGCCGCGATTGACCTTGGATGGCTTTGGATGTGCTGGTGGCAGAACGGGCGTGGTGATGCGTGTCGACTTGCGGAGAGGCTCTGTCCCCAGGCCTTCATGAACCTGTCCTTCAACCGTCTCTGCCCCAACCTCCCTCTGGTGGCCGTCATTGGCCGCTAGAGCTCTTCGGTCGGCTGTATTGGTTGAGTTTGCTGGTTGAACCATTTTTTATTCACGCTTTTAAATCGAGATGACTTAGATCGTCCTTTCCCATAGACGGCGCCAAATGTTTATGCGAAGGTCTACACAACTACACTTTACGAACGTAGCTCGAACCCGGTCCCCGGCTCGACCTGAACACAAGTGTGGACCTGCACAAGAGGGTAAACACTCCGACGCTCAAGTTAATATTGGTCGGATTCTGTATTTAGTTCGAGGTGAGATTTGATACCTGAGCGTGAAATGAGACCCTCTATTTATAGGTGGGGGATCCGACTGCACTCACGACCGGCAGTTATATGTTCTTTCCCATATTGGACCTGTCGGGTTCCGAGTAGGTCGGTCCTCCCTCAGATCGGACTTCAGCATGTACACAGCCTTTTCTCTATGGGCGAACCCGACCTCTTCGGCAGGTTTGAGGTGGACCTTGGATATTTAATCCTTATAACACCAGTAACCGTCCTCCAATAAGCGTCCTCCACGTGTCTCAGGTAGTTTTACCCCCAAACAGAGTGAGTTTAGGATATGTGTGGGAGTGATTAATTATTTTTGTCATTTTCTAAAATTGCTTGTCTATTATTGTAAAATATTGGGGTGTGTTTTGGGTGATTTTGACATGGCTTAAATTACTTTTGTCATTGCCAAAATCACTCTCCTTTAAAATGTTTCTGGGATAAAATTGATTTTGGGAAATTGTGAAATCATTTTAAAGTGATTTTTTTTTAGCATTAGTTGGTAGGTGATATTTGCTAGCCTCTTAAATTAAGCCATTGTTTAAAGGAGCTGTAAGATGCTTTTTAGGCTGACCAAACTAGGTCGACCATGTTGGGATTGGTGGAGTCAAAACAAAATGGAAGAGAGAGAGAAAAGAATTGAAGACGAATGAAAATACTGCAGGAGACACATAGGTCGAGAAGATAGTGTTGAGACACCGTAGGGAGCGTCACAACACTGTGACAATAAGAACGTAAAGGCAGAGGCGCACATGTTTTGTTATTTAACGCTACATGGTCGTAGCATTGAGACGCGCTGATAAGGATTTTAAATACCTTCATTTTCTTTAGTTTTTTTTTTATGTTGATGTGTTGTTGCACAAACATAGAGTGACGACTGAGAGTGTTGGTGCACGTATCAAAGGGCAGTGTATTGGTAAAGTAGTTTAGATGTGAGATCTCAGGGTTCTAGTAGCCCATAGTTGGGTGAACCAGTATAAATTGCAGTTTGAGAGTATTGTATTATTCCAATATTATAGTAGAATTCGTTGTTGCAGAAGATTGAACGTAGCCCGTAGTTGGGTAAACCAGTATAAATTGTTTGTGTTGTTTACTGTGCTTTCCCTATATTATCTTATTATTGTGATTTGCTTACTTTTCACCGACGAACCGAGGAAGAGGAAAAGTTCTTGGTAAGCAATTTTCCAACAGACATATTTGGGCCGACTAATTCAGGCTGACCAACGTGGACTTGACCACCTCGAGCCAATCAACTCAAGTTGAAAAATCCAGGCCAATAAGCTCAAGTCCCGACCAAGCTAGGCAAACCAACCTCAACAAGCACGAGCCTAACACCCCAAGACTATCTCGAGGCAACCAGCTCGATCATGATTCTCGAGACGACCATCTCAAGCACTAGTCTTGGCTGACCAACTTAGGTCGACGACCTAAGGCCAACCATACTAGGTCAACCACCCCTGGTCAACCAACTTAGGCCAACCACCACGAGTTGACCAACATGGGTTGATCATATCGAGTCGACAAGTCCAAGCAACCTCCCAAGTGCGACCATCCTAAGCCCAACCACCCTTGGTCGACTAGCCCGAGCCAACCTACTCAGGTCGACCAGCTCAAGAAAACCACGTCGAGAACGCAGTCCCGAGCTCGATCATCCCAAGCTCGTCCAACCCCTGACGACCAACTTTGCTTGACCATCACTCTCTCGCTCACTTCACTCCCTCTTTCCCCTTCTCGCTTAGTCACACTCTCGCTTAGTTGCATTCTAAATCTCATGTGTCGTTGCAATAACACCGATAGGAAAAGGTGGTTTATGGCGAGATAGGGAAGATCAACGATAGACACGATTTCATGTATTTGTAAGTTCTAATTTCATTCGGCCCAAATTTTTCGGTCCATACAAAAAAACCCTTCTTTTTTCCCGCGCTGCTAAATCCCCTCCCCATCCTTCTCCCAGATTCACACGCACGCGTTTCTCGCTCACTTCTCACATCAGTCGCCTCATTACTTGCCGATCTCTCCGACTCTCTGTAAGTTCCTATGTCCTTCTTTTACAGGGATTTCGCTATCCTCCCCATGCCTCGCTTAAGACACTGGATTTGAAGAAATATTACACTTATTTGGGAGGTGTCTTTAGTTTTTGCATTCAATTTCTTTTTCTAGTTCAATAATTTCTGTTGAGTGAGCGGATTATATATTCTGTGTTTGATATGCATCAGATTACTGATTGGTAGAGGATGGATTTGTGTTAGGGCATAGCTAATGGAGTTCTGCCCAACTTGCGGGAACATGCTGCAATTTGAGTTGCCCAATATGGGCAAATCTTCCAGATTCTTCTGCCCGACTTGTCCTTATGTGTGCCATTTGGAGAACAGGGTATGTGACACTCAAATTTCTGTAACTTTCTTATTTACGCCTCTTAGTTTCTTGTGTAATGATCTGAGGACTGCATTCTCGTGGTTCTACTATTCAGGTAAAGATCAAAAGAAAGCAGCATTTGTTAAAGAAGGAATTAGAACCCATAATCTCTGATGATGATATGAAAACAGCAGCTCAAACCGAAGGTATACATCTTTGCCTTTAATTACGTTTTTTTGTTTTTTCTATTAAATTTTTGCCGGCTGGAGTTGGAGAAAAGATTTAATCCGATAACTATTGCAAGGACAGTAATTTGATTCACCTATATATTATGAAATGCAAGTGTTTATATATAGCCGTAAATGGTAGGCCAAACTAGTGTGGCGGTTCTATTTCCTTTAGTTATAAAGGGTCTAGCTGAAAATAATCTCAATGACTGAAGTGATAAGGTCCCAAGTTTCTTCCCTAGGAACTAAATCTTTGAAGATTCCTCGTTCCAATCAAACCTTCCGAAAAATGGCAACAATACCATTAATCCACAAGATATTTTTCTTCTTAGACCTCACAGAAGTTTAGAAATGAAGTCCTTTAAGCTATCGGGTACAACTAACCTCAAAACACATCAAAGCCATATCCTAGACTGACATTCAAGAAAATGTGGAGAACAATTCTTCTATCTTTCTACGAAGGAACACCAATTGAGCTAGAGGAACAATAAAGAATTTGTCCTTGGTATAACACCATCTTTTGATAAGCAAAGGAGACCGTATTCTATGTAACTAGATGACTACCACCTTATACTCACCCTCCCAAAAGAAGTTTCAGTCTTTCAGATGTAACTCTAAATTGTTGCAGCAAATTTACTGGAAACTTTAACATTAAAAGATAGTCTAGGAGGAAATTAGTAAGGGTCGACTGAGTGAACTTAAGACGCCCTCTCTTAGCAATGGGGGCTGCATTCCTCTTCATCAACTTAGGAAAATTAGTCTCTGCCCCTGCTGTTTTGATAAAGTTATAGAAGTCCAAAAGTAAATTAAAAAAGCTTCATAATATTTAGGAGATTGGAGATTTAAAAACTTCTATACGTAATATTAAATCAATATCATCTGCAAATTGTAAAAGAGAGATGAGTCTGAACTTTCTTAAGAAAGAAACCTTCAATGGTCCCATCTTCATACCCAAGGAAAGAAATCTGTTGAAACTATCAGCCACCAAGACAGAGAAAATGGGAGATAAGGTCATCTTCTCTTAGGTGATCTGTAGAAGGCAAGATGTCACTCTAGAATCAAGTCAAGAAAATTCCAGTCCCCACTTATTTTAAGCATTCTCTAAATCAAGCTTAAAGATGAGTCCTCTCATGCCTTTTTTCTTCTACTCATCCATTTTCTTTGCAATCGAAAAAGGATTCATCCTTTCGTGTATTGTAACCTTGAATGGATGATTGATCTCTTCAATCTTTTGAAAGACGTTTGAAAAAGTACCTTTTTGTCTTTTGTGAATGGTATTAGACTTACATGGTGCTTCCAATGCATCTTTATTGTGGTGAGAGGAAGATGTATGAACTAAATCTGTAAAACTGGAAATATAGATCATAGAATGAATGACTTGACCCTAATGAGTTATGCTCATCACAGACATAGATGTAGGGTATTCTAGCCTTGAAAATTTATATTTTTATTTATTTATTTAAGAAACGTAAATTCAGAGGTTTCAACTGATAGCCAATGGTAATTCTGTGACATTCACGTTCATTGTCCGTGAATACACATTTTCTAAGTTTTGCATCATATGATCATATGGAAAATGGACGGGCAAGAGTAGAAACGATTGTGTAACTAAAGCTGCGTTTGATAACCATTTCATTTTATAAAATTAAGCTTACAATCACTACTTCCACCTATGTATTCCTTTGTCTTGTTATCAACTTTTTAAAAACATTTTCAAAATCTAAGCCGCATTTTGAAAACTAAAAGAATTAGTTTCCAAAACTTGTGTTTGTTTTAAAAACTTGGCTAAGAATTCAAATGTGTTCTAAAGAAAGGTAAAAAAAACATACTAAAAAATAGTGATAAATTAAGCATAAATTTTAAAAATATAAAACTAATAATGAAATCGTTATCAACGGAGCCTAAATAATTAAATTTCAGGACTTATAGAGATGGTTCACAGGTTGTAATAATTTTTATCTGGAAAAAGAAAAAAACTTTGCAGCCGTGAACTCTCTCTATAAGGAGGCACTGGTTTTGATTTTCTTTTCGTACTGACGAATAATATGATGGTGATTTATTTTTGGAAGTTGTAGAACATTAGCACAGCCTTATTATCCTGCATAACTTATTATTATTTTTTTCCTGGATATATGTAAAGCATTGGGCATAACTTATTATTTCTTTATCCTTTTTTTTTTCCCTAATGTTTTCCCAAATTCTGTAGCAACATGTCCAAATTGTGCATTTGGTAAGGCTGCTTTTATACAATTACAGCTGAGATCGGCTGATGAACCTGCTACAACATTTTACAAGTGCATGAACGAGAACTGCAGACATAATTGGCGTGAGGATTAAGTGCCCCAAAGATACATTTGTAAGATCAAAGTTTTTCATTTCTGATTTTCTATTTTTCTTTTAACTAATGTATACATAATTTCTATTAATCAAATATTTCTTACATGAGCATCATTCTACATGTTAATAGCTATTTTGTTTTTGTTTTTAGTGTTTGGTTTTTCATTTTTGAAAAACAAATTTGTTTATGCCCATTTCGTAACCATTTTGTTTTAGGTTTTATGTTTTTTAAAACTTAGCTTAAAAATATTTTTCCATCTATGTATTTTTGTACTTTTAAAAAGCGTTTTGAGAAACATGAATATATTTTAAAACAGTAAACAAAAAATGAAATCATTATCAAATATTGGCTTTAATTATGCATTCAGTTTTTACTTTTTAAAATTTGAAAGGGTAGGGTAATTTTTTTTCCTATATTATATCAGCATTTTGATAATGAACCAACCGATCAATAAAAATAATTTTTGCCAAACATGAGCATAGAGCAGTTATAAGATATTTAGTGTATTCCCTAAAAATTGGAGGCCCATATTGGTTGTATTAAAAAATAAAATTAAAATAAAATAATTTTTTTGCCACATCATCTATCTTTGAATGTGGCCAATGGAACTAAAATGAAGCATTTTGAAAGCTTAGGGGTTATATTGTGAGATTTTGAAACTCATGGACTATTCACAAAGTTAGTGACAAAATATAATTCTCCTCTTAATCAATTAAACTGTTTGAGTTTAGTTAAGTCTCGTATATTAACCCTTATTAAAAAAAAAAAAAATCTGATACATAAGGATATTCCCAAATTATGTTAATAGAATCACTATATTGTCATGAATTGTTTTGTTTGTAATTATAATTGAGTTACAAGTTTCTTTTACCTCTATAATTCTATCCCACCCCTAATCTAATGAAGCTGAGTTTGATAATTAATCATTTTGTTATTAGTTGTTCGTTATTACTCGTGGTAAATACTGTTAAAAGTTTGTTATATAGTTAGCTAATTTTGTTAGCCCTATGTTATCATATTGTGATCCATCAACTTTTGAAGAATTTGTCAAAGATCTGAAATGGAAACAGTTTATGGATGAAGATATAGGTCAATTTGAGAAAAACAATACTTTGGGGAGCTGTTGGAACTTCGTGAAGGGCAAAAATCAATGTCTTAAATGTGTTTACAAAACAAAGTTGAACAAAGATGGCAAATTAGACGAGATAAACAGATAAAGTTTGTGATATGATATATATATTGTCCGTTTTGAGTATGACTTTCACGACTTTGTTTTTTATTTCACTCAAAAGACTTCATTTCAATGAAAGTAATTGTTCTCATTTGTCTATGGATCACTTTCTTCTCTAATCAATATGAGATTTTCTTGCCCTCCCAACCTTAACAAATGTACAACCGACAATTTATTACAAGGAAGTTTTTGCTCCAAGTGCAAGGCATAATGATACTATATGAATGATGGTGGTGTTTGCGGCACAAAACAATTGGAAACTTCTTAAAATGGACGTAAAGTTAGCTTTCTACTAGAAAATTTGATACGCGACAAATTCTAACGTATGGACAACGAAATCTCAAAGTACTAGAACCTAATCGTATATGTTGAGAATCTATATTAATTAATTAAAACCCAATCCATCGACTTAAGTTGTTGGGTTGAGTGGTGGTTTAACATGGTATGAAGGAGTGCTTGAACCCCTGCATTGTTGTTTTCTCCCCATTTATACAAGTCCATAAGTGAGGAGAGTGTTGTGAATTAAATTTACCCAATCTATTAGTTTATGCTCTCCTAAACTAATAATAGAAATAAGAGACAATATCATAGCACAAAATAAAATAAACTCAAAGAAAATCTTTGGTAATGATTTCCCAAAGGAAAAGGAACTATTTAAAGGGGGTTAAAATGTTAGTTGAAAAATTCATATTAGTTCCTAGTCTTAAGTTAGTTTTCTTAAATTTCAATTGGTTAGTAATTAGTGCCTAAAATGGTGTTAATGTTATGTCTTGGAGCCTGTTTAAAAGGCCTTGATTCAATCAGAACAATGCACATAACTCATTCCACTAACTTGCTCTCTCTACTTTGCTCTTTATCCTTATTTGTAAATTACCAATTTATGTTTCCTTATTAGATGTTCCTTAATTTTATATCTTCAATTTTTAAACATTTCACTGTCTATTTTTTTTTTTAATAAAGTTATTTATTTACCCTTTTCCAGTTTAGTTTAAAAAATATTGTCGTTGTTTTATGTTATCCCTTATTTTGCATATCCTCAACCATTTCAAGCATATTTTTTTTAACTGAAACTACATCAATTTAACAAAATAATATTATTAATATATAAGATGGAAACTTTTTAATAACAGTTAAAAAATAATTGCTCAAACATACTTACCTCTTCATTTAGTTGGTATATATTATAATCATCCAACATTAAAGTTGTGACATTAAGAGTTTAGCCATTTTAACCGTATATACCTCTATTCTTTAATTTATTTATTTCCAATAAAAATGGTTTGAACTGTTGACCTTTTTATCGAAGTTTTAGAGTTGTCAAAGTACATTCTCCAAGAATCTACCATTGAGTTTTTTTGAAGTCTACTGCCGAAAGTTTGCCACAATTAAGTCCAATAATACATTTAAATTCTACTATTTCAAAGTATACTACCTCTCCCTCAATGTTAAAACCAATCCCATCCCCAGACGTCGGACTACATTGTCTCCTAATCAAATGGCAAAGTAATTCACATTTGTCAACCGTATATAATACATATCTCATACAGTTTGGATCGGTTTACTCCCCAAAATCCTCTTAGGCACATTTTCCTTCCTTCTCGTTTCTTTTCGACATTCACATTTGTCAACCGTATGTAATGTAATGAAATTTACATTAATAATTATACTTGCATAAATCACCTCAAACTTACCAATATAAAGATAGATAGATAATCATTATTTACCTTTCCATTGGGTAGTGTTTCTTGTAAGACCCTTTTCACAACTTTTTGACCCCTTTTTGATTGACTTATTTCTTAATTTCCTTAATTTGTCACTAAGTGGAATATCTTCATCGTGCAAAATGTTATGTTTTAAATATGTACATACTTTAAAACTGTTTTTTAATGATATGATTTTCATTCCTCAGATTTTCAATTCATTCGACGATTTCTCTTTTCCTTCCTCCCACCACTTCATCATTTTGAATTTCTTCTTCTTCCAATATGAGGAACATCGTTCCCATCCTGAAATTATCATTTTTATTCAATATGCAATATGTACTTGTTTATATAAAAATATAAAATATTAAATAAATACCTCTAATTCATTATACGGAACAATTTGTGTGGCAATAATTTCTTCATCCTCTAGTAAATCAACTATAGGTTTGCATTGAATATGTTGCTTTGGATCTTTTCTGTAGTGATGCATGTCTCCAAAATGTCTATCGTAAAATGACAATGTTGTTGGTGTACCAATGTTTGAATATTTACTACTCGCTTTCTTAACAAGTGTCTGCAGCGTTGAATATTGGTAGGAAATTAAAAGATTCTTCAATCTTCTCGTCAGTGAAGGTCAACAATATCCAGAAATAAACCTATTCATTGAGCTTTTCGGCGATTATAAATAATAGCAAAACGTAGAACGATTCTTCAAGCTCCCCTCGGCAAAGGTGCGTAATGGCCCGAAAATAGATCACTTCCTTTATTTTCTATTTGGCGGTTGAAACAATGCGATGGAACGATGTTGTGTTATGGAGATTTTCAAAAAAATATGGTTGGATATCTTTTAGAAGAATCCGAATAATTTTTGTTAGAAGAATACGGAAAGTTTTTACCTTTGCAGCAAAAAAAAAAAATATATAATAATAAAAAAATATAGAAGGTTTCTTGATATGAAACCCCAAAATTTGTGCCACGTATTAAATCAAGATTTGTGCCTTCTATGATTTTTTTTATTGTTTACAAATAATAGATCTGCATGGGTAATATAGTAATTTTAGTATGGGCTTATACAAAAATGGGGAAATTGGGGTTTTTGACCGTTCAAATTGGATAAATGAACTCCTTTTAAAAAAACCTAATTTTTGACCCCACCTCTACTTAATTTTGAACCTCTCCCCCAACCAATTTACCTTAGTACCCTCATGTTTAAAAATGAAGGGAACTCCCTCCAAGTAAATAACTAAAATCCTAAACCCCATCTCGGACGTTTCCTGGCCCAACGAAAATTTTCACCCTTTCTCGAACGTTTCATTTGTCCTAAAACCCTAAAACCTATCCCGGATTGAACGTTATCTCGGACGTTGGACGATTCATCCATCCCGGACCTTACGAAGTTATCTCGGACGTTTCTCTTCCATTGTTTCGCCCTACGAAGTCATCGATCGCAAGGTTAGTGGTCGGGTAGATTATAACAAAATTTTTAGAAACGTTTGTTGTTCTGATATCATTATCGGCGCTATCTGAAGCAGCAATGTAGATCTAGGGTCATTTTCATGTTGTGCTTGCAGGACTGAGAAATTTGGGAAAAAAATCAATCTCTGATTCAATCCCGTATTCAATCCCGGATGATTTTGTTCCGGGATAGAGTCTAGGATTGAATCCGGGATCGAATTCGAAGTGGCTACATAAGCCTTCCATCCCAGACCTTATCCCGGACCATTTCGCCTCGGGATGAAAGGCAGAAAATGAAACCATATTCTCTGCCTTTCATCCCGGAACGAAACGGTCCGAGATGAAAGGGGTTTCATTTTCCACCTTTCATCCCGGAGGTGAAATGGTCCGGGATGGAAGGCTTTCCAAACATAATGCATTCTGCCTTCCATCCCGGACCATTTCGCCTCCGGGATGAAAGGCAGAAAATGAAACCCCATTTTCTGCCTTTCATCCCGGAGGCGAAATGGTCCGGGATACGGTCTGGGATGGAAGGCAGAATGCAGACACTTCGAAATTTTTTTTTTAAGTTGGTCTGCACTGAACGCTTTTTTTAATTTCCTTGCATTAGTCTTTATCTAATTTTTTTTTTTTTACCTTTGTATAGGACATATAATGGATTTGAGACTAATTCTAAACCGTGATGACTGGTTTCCGGCCACGTTGACCAACCCTGCCCATGTAGATAAAACCACTTCTAGGCTGAAGGGTAGGTTAACCCCAACCCAGTTAGACATGTTTAGGCAAACGTGTTTCGGTCCCATTTTGGACATGGACGTAGTTTTTAACGGTCCATTAATCATCATCTATTGTTAAGAGAGGTTGAAGAGCCTAGGCAGGACATCATTAGTTTCGACCTGTTTGGGAAAAGGGTCTCCTTTGGTAAGCGGGAGTTTGACCTAATCACCGGCCTCAGTCATAGGATGATTAGGGTAGATAACGATATTCCTTGCCGACGACTTCGAGCACGTTACTTTAAGGATAGTGTCAGGGTTAAGTGTAGTGAGTTAGAGAAGATTTTTATGGAGGCAGTTTTCGACAATGATGAGGATGCTGTCAAGGTTGGCATAGTTTACTTCGTCGAGCTTGCCATGATGGGGAAGGAGAGGAAGCAGTTTATAGATACGTCCCTTTTAGGGGTTGTAGATAGGTGGGAGCTGTTCTGCAATCACCACTGGAGTTCGTTGATTTTCGAAAGAAAACTTTGGAGCCTGAAGAATTCCCTGAAGGATAAACTATCGGCGTACCAACAGAAGGCGAGAAATGACCCCACACACCAAGAGACTTATAGTCTCTACGGGTTTCCGTACGCATTTCAGGTTAGCGAGCTTTAAGTCAACTATATAATCGTATATATTATTTAAATGCATTATTTATTTGACTTCACTGGATTCTAGGTATGGGCTTACGAGACGATATCGACATTGAGTCTGCGCGTAGCCACGAGGCTGAGCGACGACGCCATTCCTCGACTTCTTAGGTGGTCGTGCACTTATTCTTGTGGGTTTCTTACTCTACAGAGAGACGTGTTCGATAACACGATGGTAAGTAATTATTCGTAGTACTATATTCGTCAATATGTTACTATATTCGTAGTACTATATTCGTCAATATGTTTGATTAGATCAATGTGGATTGGTTAAATGTAACAGGTACTTGATGGTCTCGTCCTATTTACAACGAAAAAGTTGGAGAAGTGTCTCCATCTATGTCGCAAGAAGTTTGCGATAGGCGACGTACTTCTTTCGGTAATTACTTTTTACTTCTTCCGATTCGAACTAATAAATGTTGTTTTAAACAATTCTTTAACTAATGAATTACTTTTTAACTGCTATACAGACTCTGCTGAATCGGACAGACGGTCCATATGTGGCCATGAAGCCGGATGTATTGTCCACTAGGATCAACTACCCCTGGCGCGAGGAGAATACAATCTGGCGATATGTCCACGGTAGGCAGTCGGACCACAACGTGCCCTGGAGTGATGCAGACATCGTGTACACCCCCATGAACGTAGGCGGGAACCACTGGGTGATGCTCAGCATCGACCTTGTACAGGGCGACACAACTGTATCGAATTCACTCCAAACGGTCACTCCACTGGACGAACTTGAGAAGGAGTTGAAGCCCATGTGTACAATCCTACCTGCGCTGCTGCATCGTGGCGGGATATTTTCAGTTTGACCCGACTTGCTAGTGGTGCCGTGGAGGGTGCGTCGGGTTCGCGTACCACAGTAGAGTAGCGCGACTGATTGCGGGATTTTCTGTGTCCGGTATTTCGAGTACGATGCCACCGGGTCAAATATGGACACTTTAACCCAAGATAATATTGTATATTTTAGGCGTCAGTACGCCGTACAGATGTGGGCGTGTCATCCCATTTTTTGAATAGTATGCATTTTCGATATTGTTTCTATGTCATGGTTCATTATTCTAGCATCATACATGAATGACACATTCAAATACAATCTCCCCATTAATAATGATAATAATAATATAACACATAGGGTTACCAATGCATGCATGCATGGTTGGTTGCTTGGGGTACAAGTTACCATACAAATTTATGAAAAAACAACAAGTTATCAATACATCATACATTCACGCTGTGTTAAGGGGTTCATTACATGTTTTCCGATTGTGCCCCGATGTACCATACCGACCGCACTTACGTGTTTGGTGCACCTCGCCCGTGGAAGGAATCCTAACTGTCCGCCTCCTGCCAACTCTAGGAACCATATCTGGTGCTTCTACCGGTGTATCGACAAAATCTGGAGAACTGTTCCATGTTGAGACGTGGCCAATTGGAAATATTGGTTCTGCATAAGCCATTACCCAGGAGTTCGTCGTGTATACCTCGTCACACAGAGTGTACGGATTTATGTTTCGCATCATCGCCCCGGCAATAGCATGAGAGCATGGAATTTCAAAATAATCAAACTTCCGACAACTACATGCCCTAGAGTTGAAATCAACAATCCCGTCAAGGTTACCATCACGTACCTGGACATGAAACTGGTCGATGTTCACTACAACGTGTCTCCTGGCATTGTTCGAGTATTCAGCAAGCTTATTTTCTGCGTAGTCGGACAATGTGGTTGATCGGGAAGAGGCAAGCGTCCGTCGATCGTAGAACCAAGTCTGTAACAGACCTTTGATATGGTCCAATAACGCAGTTAATGGCAACCTACGCGTGTGTCTAAAGAGGGCATTCACGGACTCCGCATTATTACTGGTCATCTGTGTATACCTCAATTCTGTTTGGAAACAACGAGCCCAACGCTCCTTTCCAATGTCATCCAGATACTCCCTCACACCAGGGCACACACCAAGTTAAGCCCAGATTGAGTTGAAATAAGACTCTCGATATGCTTTCACAGCTTTTAGAAATAGTTCATCGAGTGCCTTTGCATTGACTTTAAATTTTGCTAACAAGTTCATCCTAATATGTTGTATACAAAAGCAATGAAATGCAGTGGGAAATACCTTGTCAATTGCCTTACAAATGGTGTGATGTCTATCGGAAACGAAAACCAAATTGTTCACTATGCCGAGCGCACCTTTTAATTGAGTCATAAACCATACCCATGATGCTACAGTCTCATCGTCGACAATAGCAAATGCAACAGTCTCACCGTCGACAATAGCAAATGCAACAGGGTAAATCTGGTTATTCGCATCCGCACCAGAAGCTGTTAACAATACCCCTTTGAACTTCCCTTTTAGGTGGGCCCCGTCGACAACCAACACTGGTCGAATACAAGCCAGAAACCCTCTAATCGATTGACCCAAAGCCATAAAGACATATTTGAAATATTTTCCATCTTTGAGTTCCAATTCGAAAATAGTACCTGGGTTCATGATTTTTAATGCTTCACCATAAGCTGGTAGTAGACCGTATGACGATGCTGGATCCCCTCTAATAAGTTGAAGTGCTTCTTTACTGGACCGCCAAGCTTTGTCATAACTTAAATTCACACCATACTATTTCCTCATGTCTTGTATTATGTTCTTCGGTCTATACGTGCGGAAGACGTCTGTAAACTTCGCTTGGACAAGATGTCCGACCACCCAACTCTTGGCTTGCCTATGATCCTGTTTCAAAACTCCACCGTTGCATGTATGGATGCTATAGTATTTTTTTATCTTGAACAGATTGCAGTCCCTCAGCTTTGTAGCTCGAAGTCTCCAGGTGCAACTAGTATCAACACAGCGTAGTATATATAGTTCCGGTGTCGACTTTTTTACTTTAAACTGAAAATTCAGCTGCATTGCAACTAAATGCATTCTCAAACTCAACTCCTTCTTCGTATCAAATACTTTGCCCTCCTTAACATCATTTGTTCTAGAAGACTGTACTATGAGTTGCAACTTCTCATCATTAGGCTGTCCAGTGAGACCATCACACCCCATTTGTTGGACCGCTGCTTCATCCCTACGAATCTCAACATGTACCTGTTCCACATCAGGCTCAGACTCTTCATCAAGTGCATCGTCATAGTCATCATTCACAAATTCTGCTTCATAGTCTCCTTCTTCTGACTCTCCCAACGGGTCATATGATTCATCACTTTCATCTTGATTATCATTCCATAATCCCGACACATTCCAATCACATACCCTGTCATCTCCTAGGTTACATGGAATAACATCTGATTTCAATGGTGTTAAACCCGCTATATCATGACCTAAATGCCCGTAAAAGGGGTGTGGTTGTTTGGAAGAAGAGGGGTTCGATGATGAGGAAGGAAATGAATGTATCGAATCTGTGGGTCTCTGGAATGGGGGAATACAAGTTGTGGGCATAAAACTCGAGGACACGTTTTGGCCTACATGATATGGGAAAAAAGGCATGTACGTTTCATTCTCATGTACCTGCTTTGGCGTAGTAGATATGTATATAGGCAATTCAGAAACATCTTCACCAGTTAAAAAGAAATTCAGGTCATCGTCATCAGTTATCTCCATTACACAAACTTTAGTTTTAAAATGATATACGCGTCTAATTATAATATTGAACTGAAGGGGGTTTATATTACTCAATCTATACACGTGACCTAAAAATTCTCTGTATGTGGTTGTACTATCCACTGTCAATCCTCTTGTGCGACCACCAACGTAATCTTTTTCACTATCGTTCCATTCTCCACCAAATGTTATGAAAACACGAGGCATCCTGCAAATAGATAAAATCAAGTGAGATAAGAATATCGTCCAAAAAAAGTGGTAAAAAAATAACAAAATACATGTCATCCAGGACCGTCCCGGACCAGTCTTGGTCCGAAACATATCCCGGACCATAGTGCTTCGAGATTGGTCCGGGATGTATCCCGGTTCACTCCCGAACCATCTTTCAATCTGGGATTGAACATGATTTGTCCGGGATTGAACATTCAATCCCGGATCTTGAAGCTTCAATCTCGGAACAATACTTGGTCCAGGATACTGACTGCATTTTTTTTTCTTTTTCCAAGAAGCCAAGTGAAAATGTATGAATGAAAAATATTTCAAATCATTTCAGAAATTTTTATGTTAACGTACCTCTAACTCTTCAAATGTGAAAATGTGGGGACAACGATTTTAGATAGTGTGGGGACAATGATCAAACACGTGACAATGTTTCTTTCTCGGATTTTAAAAAACGTGATATGTGAGGAGTTTAGATGGTGTGAAAATTTTGGATTGTTTCAAACTCAAAACATAAGTAAAATATGAGGCTAAAAGTTTGGTGAAATGGTTGGGTGGAAGTTAATGGGGAAGTTAATGTATCATAAATAAGGGTATATTTGTCTTTTCACTAAATGTGGGTTCAAAATTAAGTAGAGGTGGGGTCAAAAATTATGTTTTTTTAAAAGGGGTTCATTTATCCAATTTGAACTATTGGTGGGGTCAAAAACCAATTGAATTAGGTTTTTCTATTTGGCGGTTGAAACAATGCGATGGAACGATGTTGTGTTATGGAGATTTTCAAAAAAATATGGTTGGGTATCTTTTGGAAGAATTCGAATAATTTTTGTTAGAAGAATACGGAAGGTTTTTACCTTTGCAGCAAAAAAAAAATTAATAAAAAAATATAGAAGGTTTCTTGATATGAAACCCCACAATTTGTGCCACGTATTAAATCGAGATTTGTGCCTTCTATGATTTTTTTTATTGTTTACAAATAATAGATCTGCATGGGTAATATAGTAATTTTAGTATGGGCTTATAAAAAAATGGACCCGCTTATTGACACATTTTATAGATTTTAGTTATTTATGTAATTAGTATGTAAGAAATTGTCTACTGGAGTAACTCTCCCTCCTTATGATTGGTCGGGTCGGTTTTTAATCGATTTTGGTGAGTCAACACCGATTCCGACCGGATATATTCGATTTACTGTGTTTGCTGAAACAAAGTCTAAACCAGACCACTAAAAGACCAAACCGACAGTCTGTTTTAGACGATTTTGGGTTAGTCGATTTTGTCGGTTTTTTCTTGTACCACAATATTTATCATATTGTATATTAGATTTGAAAGTGTGTATAAGATATAAATGATTATATTAAAAATGTATATATTACATAACCTAATAGTTTAGTATATAACAATACGAGGTATATTTATATAACCTATTAATAGGTATATGTTTATTATACTTTATTTACATAAATTATATGTGATTGGTATTTTAAATGTACACTAGTTTGAAATTAAGTAGCGAAACAATTCACCTATTGAATGAGTATATATGTTTCTCATACTATAGATTAAATTAGAAGTTATATATGATATAATTCTCGTCGGGAAAGTGAAATAAGACGTCGGAAAAATTAATGGGCATAAAACCACGTCGGAAAGATTAAAGCCCAAACAAAAATGAGAGTTTTTTTTAATAATGTTAATTTTAAAAATATTTACCAAAATATGCCCCATCTCAAACTAATTACGGGAATAATGCTTTGAAATTCATAGGTTGTCTGAACTATTATAAGTTGGTCGTCTCTTCAAGAGACGACCAACTAACGTGGCGCTTATTCGGTGCCACGTTAATTTTTTTTTTTAAATTAATCGACCATGTCGTTTTTGCTTTTTTTTTTTTAATAACCTCACATGTCGTCTCTTTAGAGACGACACGTGAGGTTTTATTTTTTTTTAATATCTACTTTGGTCGTCTCTTCAAGAGACGACCAACATGTTGTTTTTTTTTTTTTGCTTTCTTAATTGCTATATTTATTTATATTTAAAAGTTTGTTAATACCATACTGTAATTAGAAAATAATATTTTTAATTTATCAAATTAGAGAATTATAATTAATTTAACAATACTATCATTTGAGATATGAAAAAAAAATATTAATTAATATGTATAATTACAGCTGAATAACCATAATCAAGCATTATAGTCTATCAATCAATCTAATGTGTCCCACATGAGGGAGGTCGTCGATGATGATGCGGCTGTCGACGACAAGCTCTCGGTGCCTCTAGTGTCTGTTCATCCTCATTAGGGTTGATGTATTGTCTATACTCTCCACGCCCACGTCCATGACCGTCATAACCATACTGTACTGGTGTGTGAATTTGGCTCGAACCAGGAGTCGGTATAATAACCATAGGGGTGGATGGACCGGCATCATCTTGTGTCTGTGTGAAAGGTGGAGCATCATCAAAATTATGATACATAACTTCAGGTTCAGGAATGTCAGGTTCGTTTGGAGCATCCTGCTCTATTTGACGACGTCCTTACGCTTGGGGCCGTGAGTAGGTGTAGGTACTCGATACAACTGATGAAGCCTTTGAAGATCTCCCACTACTGGTACACAAGCTATTAATATCTTCGGGCGATGAGAGGATACTAATTTGTTCAAAACATGCAGCCTGCATAGAAAATGAATTAAAATAAATATATATTTAAATTCAAATAGTTTGTAAAGCCAAATTGGAAAACATACCGTAGCACCAAACGCTGCTCCTTCTTGAGTGATATAAAGTCTAGTAATTGATAAATACCAACTCATGTATCCGGGATCGCAATCACCATCATCGTCCACCAGAGGACTAATGACAATATAATCTCTACGCATGCGCCACCTAGCCATATAAGGTATTGTATGGTCCTGCCATCCCCGGTGTCGAAGGTCTATGTCATGTATCTTCGGGTCCCAACTAGGAACATCTGGAATCGATTGTTTTATCCCGAATTGCCTAGCAACTCTATCTGGATGATGCCACTCAACATGAAAACAACCGAGTGGACTTACTGTGCACCATATCTCATGGCCGTTGCTGCACTAATCTGGTAGAGATGCCAATTCCTTATTGTATGGTTCCTAAATCAACTGAAATATTTGGGAAAAAAATATTATATCAAAATTCAATCAAGTTATATTTATAAGTTTAAATATTTAAACACATACCGATCCTGGTGTCAGGAGATCCATCATGTATCTGTACTGAACCAATACATGTGTCGATAATTCAGTGACACAAAACTGATCTCTCCACCTATAATAATACTCTAAATTTGTAAAATTATGTATATATTAAAAGAATTAATGTCATGGCACAATGAAATAGTTAGATAGGCATATCGTGCAGTTAATGGTCGTTCCACAAGTTCATGTTTCGTGATGTGGCGATGGGCTGGAGCCATGCTTGGGAATCGATCCCAGGCCCATACTTGAAGGAGTATGATCGGACCAGCAATGTCTCGTGCATCAGATCGACATGCCTTTCATAAATGTCGATACAACCATGCCAATCATGCTCCTCCCCAACTGAATTGTCCAGCAACCTCAAAATCATCCAACAACAGAAGGAACATCAGGTGGACCAAGTTATTAGACTTATCGGCAAATAGGCTTCCACCGATAAGTTGCAAAATGTAGGCACGAGCATATCTAGCAATAGTATGCTCGTCAGAATCGTCATCTAAGTTCTGGAACTGTGAAGCCAACCATGGTAAACTGAGTCTAGATCCTCTAATATGTGAGTCGTCTGGAGTCACACTAAGAAATAATTGACATGTGGTTTTTCAATCATAATGTACTGGTCTTGTTACTGGCTCACCATCTACCGGTAATCCGAGTTGCACCGCTACATCTTGGAGATTTATCGTGCATTCACCACCAGACATGTGAAAAGTATGAGCTCCGGCCTCCATCGCTCCACAAGCGTAGTGATTAAGTGCCAATCTAATTGAATAAATCCAATTTTAGCAAATCCATAAAAACCGGAAGCACGAAGTGCTGGCTTAATCAAAGAATGTAATGAAATAGTGCAATCAAATACTGCCTCTCTACGCCTACAGTGCAACTCCTTGTTACACTTACCTTGCCAAACTAACTCTGATCGATGACGCGCTTGATAATACAACACCGATTGATCCATCAGACCTGGATTTAGCTCCATGTTCTATCTCTATAAAATATGTCATTATGCAGAATAAGAATCATGATATGAAATCACTGAAAATTTAAATCATAATGTAATCATTAAATATTTAAATAAATAATATCAGCATTGAAAATTTCCACAAAAATAAATCATAATGTTATCATTCAAAATTAAACAAAAAGGTAAAAGAATACAATGACAAAAATAAATCATAAGTAAAAGCTGCTATAAGGGTGCTTCCCTCTGTCTGGAAGGACAGCTTATTCGATTGTGCCCAAGTTGGCTACATAACCCGCATCATTGTTGGATACTAGGTTCTCTCCAATCTATCTCATTATGAATATACGTGAACTTCTTGGTCTACCGGGCTGTCTCAATAATTCTGGATCGGGATACAAGATAGGCATATTTCGAGAGGCAATCCGGTAATCTTCATGTGGAACTGGTTCAAATTGATGAGCGTAACATGCAACATACTTTATAAGTTTGTAACAATCACTGGCATAATCTTCGTAGTTTAAGTTTATGTGGGAGCAAACTGCCATGAAATGAGAGCATGAGATGTCAAATGATTGCCACTTGTTGCATGTACATGAACGTTCATTCACATTGAACCTCACTATTTGTGTGTTTCCTCCATTTGAATTGTAGTAGTGAATTCCCGTCTTCACATGAAACACACCAACAACTCTATCATAATTCACTACTGTGTGTTTGCTAGATCTCATCACCCATTTAAGAAGTTTATCATAAGCATACCTGTTTGAATATATATCATCATAAGCATACTCATTTAAGAAGCATATCGAAAGTATTAACAATGAACTACAGATTACCTTGTATACTTTTCATTTCTCGCTAAAGCATTTCTTGCTTCTTACCTTCTCTTTCTCAAAGTACTTAACACATCTATAAAATGTAAGGTCCGCCAATGCAGTGATAGGTAACATACGAGCTCCCTTCAACACCCCATTAATGCACTCTGAAAGATTAGTAGTCATCTACCTATATCTATATCCACCATCATGTGATTGGGTCCACTTTTCAATTCCAATGTTGCGAAAGAAATCCATGCAAGTTTTATTCATTTGATTAACCTCTTCAACACACTTGTTGTACTTTCGAACTTGAGATTGAGAACCAGCACGATATACCAAATTTTTCAATTTCTTACTTTTGTATTTTTTATTGAAGTTACTTACAACACGTCGTAAGCAAAATCTGTGATAAGATTTAGGTCCTGTCCAACCATTATCTGGATTATTAACGGCTGATATAATACCCCCGTGTCGGTCAGATATCAAACATGTTTCTTCGTGCGTAACAATCTTTTGTAGGTTTTTTAAAAACCAGCCCCAAGTCTCTTGACTCTCCTCATCAACAATGGCAAAAGAAAGTGGCAACAAACGTCCATTGGAATCAACTGATGTTGCAATCAAAAGTTTCCCTCTATACTTTCCATAAAGGTGAGTTCCATCAATTTGAAGTACAAGGCGAAACGTTTTAAAAGCTGCAATACAAGGACCGAATGCCCAAAAAACGGAATGAAGAATGGCATGACCTGGCGTCCCGTAATTCTTGAGTTTCCACTCAATAATCGTTCCTGGATTAGTGTGTTTCACCATGTACATCCACTTCGATAAACGCTGATATGACTCATCCCAATCACCAAATACTCGAGCCAATGCATTTGCTTTTCCATCCCAAACTCTTCTGTAAGAAACATGATATCCAAACTTCTCTTTTATCAAACCTTGAAGTGTCACTATTTTTATGCAAGGGTTATCTTTCACCACATCACCCACTTGCATCCATCTTCCCACTTCTTGCATCTAATTACCCACTTTGATGGTGCCGACTCCACAACTTCATATGGATTGTGACTTTTAATAGCAAACTGTTTCACAATATGTTGCATTGTTTGTTTATCTTTACATCAGAACCCCTTGTACAACAGATCATGTTCCACAGCGACTGGTTCAATGATCAGATCATGTTCTGTAGTACTATTCATGATGTTTATTCCCAAGTCGTTGAACATGTTTGAAGGGATATTATGTTCATAGGGATATTATGTTCATGACCCTCGAAATCCAACAGATCAAACTCATCATCTGTTTCAGTTCTCAATTTTACAAAACTATTTTCAGCAGGTAAGTCCATATCATCATCTAGATCATCTGTTTAGGGAACAATTGGTTGATCATCAGTTTGGGGAACATTTGGTTGTTCATCAGTTTGGAGAACATTTGGTTGATCATCAGTTTGGGGAACATTTGGTTCAGGCTCAGGGTCAAGGCATTGGCTCTCGTTGAGACATTGGCTAGGTGTGTCATTAACTATGTTTCTAGCACACACAAATAATTCCACCATGTCTGGAGAGGGCACTGCAATAGAGAACATCAACTCTAATGCATAGTGATTCGAAATAGGAATAGAAATGTACTTAGTTGATCCTGAAGGTGTGAGAGTAGGATGTCTATAAACTATTTCTAATTCACTACCGCTCACATCTATGTTCAATGATAATCCAACCATTTCAATAAAATGTCCAAAATCAATACCACTATTAACAGTGAAACCTCCACATGGCGGTCGATTATATTCAACTCCATTCACACCTTCCACCATACAACCATTCATATACAAAACAATTGTCAAACATTTAGCTACCATATTCTATCCTAGAACATAACAAACAAAAGTTAAATTTGGTAACTAAATTTAATTATACAAATTAATAAAAGATAAATTAAAAAGTTTTAGTTAACTAACTAATTAATAATAATCAACCAATTAATTACATTACTTACAAATATCTAAATCTAACTTTGTTAACATTACTTAAACTAGTTAATTCTAAATTTATTAATGTTATTAAATTCATTTATCAATTTAATATAATAATAAAAAAACAGAAAACTAGTCAAAAAACTGAAAATCATAACATAAACATAAAACGACAAAATCATTGTAATATTGCTATACTACAAAACAATACTAATCATGATATGAATCTAAAAAAAAGATGAATAATAAATAAATACAACAGAGAAAAAACTAACATTTTCCTATGACAAGTGGTCCCAAAAAAATTGGAATTGATGCGAGTGGTCCTGTAATCATGTTGTAAAACTAAAATTATTAAAAAAAAGAAAAAAAAAGAAAAAGAAAAAACAGAAACAGAAACAAAAAAGAAGAAAATAAAAAAACATCTCATCATTTACTTACCAAAGGCGGCGGCGGCTGGACGGAGCAATGATCGGCGGCGGCGACTGGATGGAGCGGTGATCGGCGGCAGCGACTGGACCGAGAAATGTTGGCGGCGATTTGGGGGAGAGAAGGTTGGAGCGGTGGTGGGGCAGATATGTTAGGGGTTTTAAAATAAAACCCTAACTTAGGTCGTCTCATGAAGAGACGACCAAGGTGCCAGGTGGCGCCCATGCGGAATTGGTCGTCTCTTCAAAAGACGACCAAGCGGGATTTCAAAAAATCCCGCACAAGAGACGACATGTTGAGTAATTAAAAAAATCAGCGTGGCTCGCCACGCTGTTTAAAAGCGGACTCGACCAAGAGTTATTTAAAAAAAAAATTTACGTGGCAGTACGTAAACGTCACGTTAGCTGATCGTCTCTTCAAGAGACCACCTACTATTTCCAAAGCATTATTTTGGTAAATAGTTTGACAAGTGGTATATTTTCGTAAATACTTTAAAAAAATTTAGCATTTAAAAAAATCCAACAAAAATGCCGCTAAAACTTGAACGAAATCTACGCTTGCGTGAAAATTAAGATTACACTGCGACTTATTTGGGAAATTTGGAAACAATATTAAATTTAGGTAATTAAATTACAAAATAAAGACCATTAAATGATAAAATTTAGCATTTAATATAAATATTTAGTGAGAATTACAAAATATAGCATTAAATGATAATCACTCGTGTTAGGAAAGAAAACACCCATTAAGAAAAAATATTTGTTTTTTTTGCAAAGGAAAAAAAATATTTGAACTTACTTATCGGACTTGGATTGACTATATGGATCAAGCTTAATTGGCTCATATAATATAATATTTTTAAATTATTTTTCTTTTGAGTTTTAGAAATTATATTTTATTTTATTTTTTATACAAATTTTGTTATTTTTAAAAATAATTATCTAGAAATTTTTGTTATATCATATTTTTACTATTTATGCCATTTTACTTTTAAAAAATGGTTTATTTTTACTTTTTAAAAATAATATTCAATAGAGAAATGAAAATAAAAAATAAAGAATATCACTAATTAATAATTAATTGTACATTAATATAAAATATAAAATATATTATTACATTTAATTATATTATATCAGGTTTGAGCTAGGCTTGGAACGACCTTTGAACTTTGAGGGATGATGAGGTTGAAATCATAATTTTGAATAATAGTTTAATGATAGTTAATAAAAATTAGTTAGAATTTTTAGTTTATGTATAAAATATTTATTTAAAATTAGTAGTTGATTTACTTGAAAAAATCAAGTTTCTTATGGAGCATGATAGAACTCAAAAACTCTTTTCCCTTCCTCGCAAAACCCTCCTCTCTTTTCCAGTAACTCTCTTTTCTTCCACTTCAAACTCTCCTCTCTCTTTCCCTCAAACCCTCTTCATTGTAGTTGCCAAACTGTCGTTACCATCCTTACCAAGGCTTCCCTTGTTCTTTTTGCCATCGTGTCGGTTGTAGAGGCCTCCACGTACATACTCTGTGGAGGTGAAAAGACTCTACTTATTATTAGCATTAAGGTGTAATGGACGATATCATTACAGGGAGGAACACATTTCTTGATTTTAGGGCCACATGAAGTCTTTGGAAATTATATTTCTCTTAAACTTCCATTTTAAAATCTACTTGGATGTATCTCGCCTACGTCATATTAAAAAAACTCTATGTCATGATTGAGACAAGAAAGTCCTCTCGTCCATATTGTACTAGGGGTTCTAATGGTTGTCTTCACTCAATTCAACCCTAAAATAGCTTTTTCTTGAGTTGTATCATGTCTTCACGCATAATGCTTGAAACGCTAATTGCTTGATGTTGTGCCTTTGCTCAACATCTAGAGTGTCGAGTGCAAGCGCACACTGTCACAAGTAATAATATGGAAGTATTCCAAGTTCCTCTCTAAAGGGACTAGTTTCTTTTTAAAAATAAGATGTAAATAGCTTGAATGAGCAATCATGTTTATGATAAAATAGTTGTATAAGACAAGGAAAACATAAATCTACTTGCAACTAACAAATGAGTCTGGCGCATATGTCCCACATTTTGCAATAACTGGTTCGACTCCTATTCCAAACTGCTTTTAGTTGTTTAAGAGCTTAGACTAGCATTTACATATGTCTATGAAACACTAAAATCAAGATAAGCAATAGAGGCGTAACCGTCGTGCTTACTGATAGTTGCAGTTTAATAAAATGTAAAATAAGACATTGTAGGAGGGTTGAAAAAGTAATTTAGTTACTTATAGAAATGAAATAAATGAAATCACAAGGAAACTTAACCAAAAAAAAAATTCCTTTTATTGAATTTGGAAATATGTAACGATAAATGTTTTGCTTGAAAGATAAAGATGCTAGAAATCGAAAAAACAAAATAAATGGAAATAGTTCTTCAGCTAAAATAAAAAAAAATGAAGTAAAAGTAAAGAATTCAAAAGGTAAGAAGACTGAACTGTGAAAAAAATGAAAGAAATACGTCTGGTGCATATATATGTAGCCATATGATTCTTGTGAGGTGATACGTCTGCGTATGACTAGAGAGGTGATGCACCCGACACATCTTAGTATGCATAAATGATGTGTTTGGTTTTTGAGCCATAATCCACTGATATTCCTGTAAAAATACACACAAAAAGAATTGTTTGTCTTCTATTCACCAAAGTGTGCTCTCGACATCATGCATTTCAAATATTTAACATTTGTCCACAAAGATATGCATGAAACAACCAAAATTGACACAAAAGCTAACTAAATGCTATTTATATCATTTTAGCTTTGAAATCAAGGGTCATCACTCGACTTAAGAATCTAAATATTATCTTGGATGACTCATCTATAATTGATTGAGCCTTTATCCATGAATTTGTTGAGGTAATTGAACTAACTCCAATAACTCAAACAATTTGGCCCATGAGCTAGCCTAATTTAAAAAACAAATATCCATATCTAAAACAAATTTTCAACTGACCTTGGACCGAGCTTCGATTATAACTTGGTTGGGCTTGGACCGACCTTTGGGACTTTGGGTCTGATGATAAGACTGGATCACAATTATGAATTGTAGTTTTATGATAATAAAAATTAGTTAGTTAGTGGTTTCTATAAATTGATTGTTAAAAATTAATAGTTGATTTCCTTGATAAAATAAGGTTTCTTGTTGAGTAGGATCGAACTCATAAACAATTTTCCCTTCCTCCTAAAACTCTCTTTTCTTTCCTACTTCCATTTCAAACCATCATCTCTTTCCCTCAAACCGTCTTCAGGTGTAACTGCTGGATTGTCGATCCTTCTCACAAAGGCTACTTTTGTTATTTTCGACATCGTGTCAGATGTAGAGGCCTCCATGATCAGAAAGATGAAGTAGCTCTAATTTACAATGGTGTTGAGGTGTAATGTACGATATCGTTACACGAGGAATGCATTTCCTAACTCTAGGGCTGCAAAAAGCCTCTGTATATAAAATTTTTCTTAAACGTCTCATTTTCAAAACCTACTTGCATGACAAAAAAAATCTATAGGTGGTATAACTAACTTTACGTGTTTTCTCACACGATGTATCTGTCTATGTCATACTCACAAAACCATTTCCCATAATTGAAACGAGAAAATCCTTCCGTCTTTTGTATAAGAAGTTCTAATGACTTTCGTCCCTTAATTTAGCCCTAAACAACTTTTTACTGAGCTGCCTCGTGTCTCCGCACACTTATGTGTGAAATGTTAACTGCTCAACTTAAGGATTTCAATATCATTTTGGATGACTCATCTATAATTGATTCGGCTTTTAGCCTGGGTTTGTTGAGGCTGTTTTATTGTCTCAAATAGCTAAAATAAGTCGGCCCATGGGTCAGCCCAATTGATAAAAATTATATCTAATCAAATTTATGGAAAGGTTGGCTTGGTTAGGTCGAACAAACGTTGACCTTCGACCGAACTTGGATTAGGCCTAGGTTAGACTTGGGCCAATCTTTGGACTTTGGGCCTGATGATAAGGTTGAATGATAATTATAAATAGTAGTTTAATAATAATATAAATTAGTTAGTTAGTGGTTTAGATTAATAATAGCCCATGAACCGACCTCTCATACTAAATGGATTGGTCTTCGATTCTTTCCGAATTAAAAGTTGATTTAGTTGATAAAATAAGATTTCTTATTGAGCATGATGAACTAAAAAACCCTCCTCCTTTACTTTTGAAACCTCCTTTCTTTTCCTAAAATCATTTTCTCTTCCTCTTCAAACCCTCGTCTCTTTCTCTCGAAGCCTCTTCATGTGTAGCTGTCAGACTGTTGTTTCCATCCTCACCAAGGCAGTTCTTGTTCTTTTTGGCGTTGAGTCGGTTGTAGAAGCCTCCATGTAAAGAGTAAGCAGAGGTGAAGTGACTCTAATTTACGATTAGCATCGAGCTGTAATAGATGACATCGTAATGAGGCGAACACATTTCCTAATTCCAAGGCTACATGAAGCCTCTATATATGATATTTCACTTAAACTTCGCGTTTCCAAATCTACTTGCATGACCAAAAATCTGCCAATGGTACAACTTACTTTATGGATTTTTCTTGTCCGGATGTATCTCGCATATATCATAGTCACAATACAAGTTACCATGATTGGGACATGAAAGTCCTCCAGTCCTTTGTACCAAGGGGTTCTAATATGGTTGACCTCTCTCAATTCAACCCTAAACAACTTGTTACCGATATGTAATGTGACTCCACGCACTTGTGCACGAGACGCTAACTGCTTTAATTAAGGATTTCAATATTATCTTGGATGACCATCTAATAATAGATTTGGCATTTAGCCTGATGTTTGTTGACATAGTTGAACTAACTAAAATTGATCAAACAATTTGGCCCATGAGCTAACCCAATTTAAAAAACAAATATTCATATCCAATGCAATTTATGGACCATGAGCTAACCCAATTTAAAAAACAAATATTCATATCCAATGCAATTTATGGAAGTGTCGGGCTTGGCCAGACCAATCAAACCTTGACACTGGGTCGGGCTTGGATCAGTCTTGGGTTGGGCAAGGGCGGACTAGGGATATTCACGGGGCAAGGCGGAGAATGTGAAAAGCTTTTGCATCCCCATCCCCACCCTGCATTTAATTATCCACTGATAACTCTCCAAAATAAAGTTATTTTATTAATGATTTGGGTTAATTTGTGCTTTAATGTGAGGATCTTTGTCTAAATCGCATGCTTAAGTGAGGAATTGAGTGAAAAAGATGATTACCACGTTATAAAACCTCATGTTGTTGAATTTATGCAAGTTCTTGTTTATTTCCCTATTTTGGCTTAATTGTGCAAATCTGGAAAATTTGTTGTGGAGCAGCAGAATTAGAGGAGAAATGCTGGATCGTTACCAAGTTAGAGCATGTCGATGCTGGAGCATCGCTTTCTGTAGAAATTCCTGGACAGAGCAGTAACACATGGGATTTCTACTTATGTCCGTACAACGTGCGTTTTACTAAGTTTTGCCATAATTTTCGGGAGAGCTATAAAAGCAACGAGATGAAGGCTGTCTCATCATCAATCCCCAAGGGGGAAAAGATCCTTAGTAGAGAAATTATTCCCAAAACGTACTGAAGACAAAGAAAGCTGCCCCAATTTGGTGAAGAAGCCGACCGGAAGAGGCTGAAACTGCTGGTTTATCACTGAGCTGGAGGTTTCAGAGGATTTCTCAAGCTTTTTCACCAAATGAGTTGTATCTCTCTTTACCCATTGTATTCTCTCCATTTCTCATGAACTAAACCCCATTTTCGAGGGGATCCTTCGCTGTAGCTTGTGAACAGAGGCTTTCTAGCATATTTTTACTGTTGTTAAATAGAGTAGTTGATATAATATTTTCATCTTACTGATTTATGCTGGCCACATTTATCAGTTTGTTTGCTCTTCTTGAATGACTTGGAACGATATATAGGTAGCGTATTTGGCTCTCTTTGTGGTTAGTTACTTTTTTTTTATAGTAAATTTGTGGATGCTTAGGGTAAGGTCCGTCTCACCATGCTTACAAAGTGTTTTTATGCTTGGGTATTTAGCAATGGATGTTGTAGATATTAATATTTTTTTGGTGTCTCGGAAAGGAACCACGTCAGTTTGAGCATTAGCATGCAATTCTATGCTAGAGCATCTTCTGTAAGCGAGCAAAAGCATATAGTGATCCCCCCATACTCGTATCGTTATCTATTTCCTCGTTCTATTCGTTTTGCTACAACATTTCTTTACCCCAACATCTGTTATTACATTATTTCTCTCTTCGAATTTCTTTCTGTGTTTTATTTACTTAGTTATAATTCTACAAACACTAATTATCTTTTATTTGCATTTTTTTGGTATTCTTAAGTGCACGCTTAGAGTAATATCCTTAGTCCCTGTGGATTTCAATCTTGTTTATACTACAATCGGCTAGAATAATGTACACTTGCACTTGTATTCACATCGGTTGTGGACATGCAACATCCACCCACGCGAAATTCTCCACGAAATTTTGTGAGGATCGAGGTAGAGATTCATTGCTAGAAATTCGTGGGGATCGAGTTTCTTGCGGGAAATTTTCCTTCATAAAGAAAATTTTATCTAATTGTTTAATTTCTAAAGATAAAACCTCGTTTACAAGGTATAATTCTTCCTAATATATATATTGGTTGGGTGGGTAGAGAAGAATAAATGTTTTTTAAAAAATATATGTATATATAAAGAGGATAATAGCATTATTTTAGTGTGTGTATATATATAAATATTAAAAAATGATGCGGGGCGAAAAACGGGAAATGGGGAAGGGAATGTATTCCCATCTCCGTTTCTATTTAGGTGGTGGGGAAAATTTTTCTCCCATTCCTCACCTCGTGGGAAATCTACTCGAGGATTTCCCACCCCATTTAAGCGTCAAGATCGACCTCCACGGATAAAATGGACATACCTAGAGCCTTCCTTTGGACTTTGGACTCGATGATAAGGTTCAATCATAATTATGAATAGTAATTTAATTGATAATAAAAGTTAGTTTGTCAGTGGTTTATCTAATAATTACTAAAATTTAATAGTTTATTTATTTGATAAAATCAAGTATTTGTTGAGCATGATTAAACTTAAAAACCATATTCTCTTCCTCTTGAAACCTATTTTCTTCCCCTAAAACTCTATATTCTCTCTCTTCAAACCCTCATCTATTTTCCTTGGACCCTTTTCATGTGTAATCGTCAAACCATCGTTTGCTTCCCCACCAAGGCTGCTCTTATTCTTTTTTGGTGTCGCATCGGTTGTAGAGGCCTCTACTTAGCCTCATCATCGGCCCCAAAGGCCAAAGCCTAGCCCAAGCCCAATCTTTAGCTGATCCAAAGTAAACATTCGGCCGGCCCGACCCAACCCAACCCTTCAATCAATTGGATTGGATATAGATATTAATTTTTTAAATTGGGCCTGTTGGAATTAATTTAGGAAAATTTAAGTGGATGGCTAAATTTTGCCACCCGTTTTAAAAGATGTTTAAATTTTGCGCAAATGGCTAAAGGGTATTTTAGGAGTTTTACAAAAGAACATAGTTTTCCAACAATACCCTTTTCTATGTGTTTTTGGTTTTTTCTTATATTCAACCACCTAACAAACTTTGTTTTGAATTCAAAATGATTTTCCTACATTCAAGGGATTTCAAGTTAATTATTTTAATTACTTTGTTTTGTATTTTAGTTAATTTAAATGATTTGTGTACAACGATTCATCTCTCATCTCATCGTTCTGCAATTGTTCTACTGTATCTTCTTTAATCTATATATACATATTTGCATCAATTAGTATATATACCTAACCACTAAGGAGTATATGCTGTCATAGGTTATTTGTATGCTTGTTCTCCTATTTCTTTATCATTTAATAAATCATCTACAACAAAAGTAAATTAAAAAATTAAAGACTAACAACCCATAAATCAAAACGATTAGGAAAATAGGTGATGCCTCTTAAATTTGTAGTCTTTGGGCGTGTATTGTCATCATATTCAGTTTCTTAAACTTCTTTTGACGATGAGTTATTTTTCTTATGTTCATCGGTGGATTCATTATTCACTCTTTTATTCTCTTCATTAGACTTTGTATCGTCATTTAAAACATTAGAAAATTTATCAAAATTAAAAGGTCAATAAACGTATATACCAATTAAAGAAAAATCAAAATTAGAATTCAATACACGTATATATCACCATGAAACTCAATTATGTCAATACATGTATATACCAATTCAAGAATTAACAAAATAAGAAAGTCAATACATGTATATACAACTATACAACTCAAATATCATAAGTAGAATGTCAATACAGGTATATACCAATAATTACCTCACTAACACGTTCTTCCTCAACTATCTTGAGACCCTTTCATTTTCCTGAAATATACGAGTACAATTAGCTCAGTGAATCTAATTTGTAAATATTAATGTAAAAATTATCAAACAAGAAATATATAAACTACTGCATCTATACATCTTTTTCACTTTCTAAGTTGATTTTGCACGATTCCTTTGAATGTGTCCTGTTATACCAGTAGCTTTTAGTCATTGTTGAGATGTTCCTCTTCTAACTTTTACCATATCTATAGATTCTATTTAGAATTTAAACTATATAAATATAGTAAGTCTGTTGCAGTTGTAGATATATAGTTCTCAGATCTAATTATAAACAAAAGACACATGTCGGTCACACACTTGTATTTTTTTAAATACCTTAAAATATAGGAAAACCAAAAATATCTTTTTAAATACCCATAAAATACGTAAAATCTGAACAAAGGGTCTTACCTTTCTCGAACAGTTGCTAGAAGATGGAAGTTGGGAGGCAGATCGGAAACATATCAAAGCGATGGTAGGTGGATCTGGTCTTGGGCGGTCAGCGGATCATATCGGCCTTGGGCGAATCTGGTCGAGCGACGGGACGGTAGATCTAGTTTGGGACGTGGTGCATCAAGCAGATATGGTACGTGTTGCGGCCAACGGGGAGGGTGGCAGCAGTTGGGTGCGGCGGCGACGGGTCTGGTTTTGGTTCGTGGACGGCAGCGTGAAGGCGAGCGGCGCACGGATCTGCTTCATGAGGTGAGCAGCAAAACGAGATGGTGGCCTTGAAGGTGAGTGGCGGGATGGCGGCTTGCGGATCTACTTCGTGAGGAAGACGATGGCTGTGGGACGCATGAAGTTGCGTGAGACCAAAAGGTAGGAAGAAGGTGGGACTCCTAAAACCCTAACTTCTCTAACTCAAGTCAAAGGTTAGAAGTAAATTTTATCATTTACCTAGTAATAATCTTATTTATCTCCTTATTTTGGAATTTTAGAGGGGAAACACATTTTTAATAACTTTTTCTTAAATCAAACTCTCAAATTCTAATTATCAATTTTATATTAGATTTAAGTTAATTATTTAAATTTCATTCATTTAATTAGATAGAATTGATTTCCTAAAATGAAAGTCCGTTATTTTTGCTATTAGTTAAAAATCCTAAATCCCTAAAATGATGCGTATATACTTAATTGGTTACAAGCCTATTTTTGTCTACAAAATATTTTAGAATTTAACGAAAAAAATCAATTAGCCATTATTGCAATATTTCATAGGTTTGGACATTTTTTAAAACGCGTTATTAATTTTAGCTATTCCTGCAATTGCCCCATTAATTTAAGAGTTAATTCATGTGGGTAACAAATTAAAGAGCAATTATATTTGGGCTATTTAATGTGTATATAACTGATCTTGAGCATTAATCTTAGGGGATTATGGAAAACCCTAGGATTAACATATAAATATATGGTTATGGTCTCCAATATACTATGCTACTTGAACATCCTGTTCCGACAAAGGGTATTGCCCATTTTGGTCCAAGTTGCATAGTTGAGGAAGATAACAAACCACAACTTCTAGCAGATCATGGTTAATCTATCTAATGGTTCTAGGTAATTCTAATATCTTTATAGATTTCTGTTTTCTTCCATGCTTAGATCAATTGTCTTGATTATTCTTGAATTATATGGCTCTTATTCTAGAATAATCATAAAAATGGATTTATTTAAATTTTCCAAAGAGTGGTATCAGAGCCTAGTTTACATGGATGATTACTATATCTTTGAGAATTACTTTTAAGCATGTTATTCTTTTAAGAACCTTTAAACAACATGCTATTGTAATTATTTGGATTGATAGAATATTAAACAATTTTGTATAATTTAAAATGATTAATTATTGAAAATTGTTGTATGATTGGTTTCATAAAATTTGACTCAGAAATTTCTTATTAACTATCTTTGTGAATCCTTGATTTTGATTATAAAAAAAAAAGTATGTGCGGCAATGATCTTTCATCAATGCTGCCTCATTGCGGCACTCTACTTGAAGTAAGAATTTGGATAATTTAGGTGAATGACTAAAATGGGACACCTGTTTTAAAAAATGGCCAATAGTATCACATTTTGCACAAAGAACTAAACTACATTTTAGGAGATTTAAAAATTTGATGATTTTCCAACTTTGCCCTTAAATATATTTTTCTCCCTTCTCATTTGAAACCACCTAACATAGATTTGTTTCTCATATTTAAGGGATTTAATTGATTTGATTTTATATCTCCACCATTTAAATTTTAGTCTCAAGGTGATCTCTCATAGCTTTCCCTCTGCAACGATCAATTAAATGACCAATTGTATCAAATATTGCTCATGGTTGCTGATACCTCATTCTTCCAAGCTCTTTGCTACAACGATAGATTAAGTCTCATCATTCCAAGCTCTCCCCTCGACAATATTGAATTCTACACTAATCGTATTGTTGATACCAAAACAAATCACTCATGCCACTACTTTTAATGTGAAAGCATGCAAAACTGTTTTAGTATCTGTTGCTTCCTACACATTAGGCATTGTCATGATTGCAAAGTCTCCATGGTATCTACTACCCTTAGCTTTGGCATGGACTAGGGTTAGTCTTATTCAGATTTGCTTGGCTTCTGCATGAACAAGTTAGTTGTGAAAGACATTATAGGTATTTCCTTTGACATTTATCCAAAAATGAAAATGCAACACTAGTGCATACCACTGTAGATATTGACATTGACTTCGAATTGGAAGTGCTACTCCTAATGCAGACCACTGCAGATACCAACATTACCTCAGAAATGGAAGTACAGACTACTATAGAAACTGACATTACCCAATAAATAAAAATGCGACTCCAGTGTAGACTACAATTCACCATCAACGAATAAAAGGAAGTGGGACACGAACCACTGTAAATACTGACATTGACCTCATAAATGAAGTGCAGACCACAACTCACCATCAACTCACAAGTAATTATATGTATATCTATTGATATATACATTGTGCATATCTTACTAAAGTAGAGCTAAGTGTTAGAGCAAGATCTTAGCTACTCTTTTTCGTTGTCCAAGGTGGAAGCAGGATGAATGAGCTCTCAATTGTGTGTGCATTGTGCGTGAACCAAGTAAGTAAAGCTAAGTGCAATATGTGATGCATTGCATTCTCAATGCTGTCTTGTGGGGTGCAAAGTGTAGTCTTGCTTGAGGACAAGCAAGAGTTTAAGTTTGGGGTGTGATAACTCTCCAAAAGAAAGTTATTCTAGTCATTATTGGGGAAGTTTTGAGCAAATTATTGTTAATATGTGTCTATTTTAGCCTGAGAAAATCTTAATAGATATAGAAAATGAATTATGAGCTGAAGTCCCTTCCAATTAATACTTTGGCTTAATTTGACCCAGCTGTGGTTACAAACACTCGTGAACGATTGGCTTACTGATAATGGTCAAAATCCATGGACACAAAATATTCTACAGTGAGAAGAGTGCAGTTGTGGGTCTTTAGTGGAGTGACCAACAGTTAACGAATATTGATTAATATGGTTAATAAGTTTAATCAATTAATCTTATATTGTTGGAGCTTCCGATCTGTAGGTCCATTAGGTACCCTTGCTAGCTCGTAAATGATAGTTAATAATATTTAATCTTGAAAAGAATTTGAATTATTCAAATTTGTCAAAGGGAATTAAAGTTAATTGTATGAGATGCAATTAATATAATGTATGTTGATACATTATGATTTTAAATTAAATTCAAAATTATTAGAGAGATGGATATTAGAATTTAATTCTAATATGATTGATTAATTTAAGTTTAATTTAATCAAATATGATTTAATTAAATTAATGGGATGTGTTAATTTGGTTAAATTAAATTAGATTAAATTAATAATTCTCTTATAATTAATTAAAATAGATTAAACTAATTACTAATTTAATTAAAATTGTTTTAATTAAATTAAATAAAAGAAAAAAAGAAAAAAAAGGAGGAAAAACCTCTCACATCGACTATTAATGGTGGGATGTGGGGAGGTGGTGAGTGGGGAAGTGGTGACTTCTCCCTCACTCTTCCTCCCTCATAAAAGGGAGGTTCTCCTCTTGTTTTTTGTTTGCTTGAATAAGTTTCCCAAAACTCTAACGAGAAATCGCTCTCTCAATCTCTCGATCTCCCTCTCAATTTTAGGACGGTTCCCACAAACCGAGTTCTTAACATCCAGAAGATAGCTAGGAAGGCTTTTTGGTGGCGTTGGTGTATACATTAAATAAGTGTCTTCAAAGGCTTCACTCTTCTGTTTTATAATGCTTATGTCTTTTCTTTATTGTATTTCCAAGACAAGATCAAAGCACATGCATTCACGCGCTTCCGTTGCGGGATTTGATCCCTTCAGTTCCTGCATAAAAATATTTTCACACGGTTTGGTACACTGAGAGTAGTAATCAACGACGAGGACTCCCACTTCATCAACAAAGCCGTAGCATCATTACTGGCGAAATACAACATCAGGCATAAAGTTTCCACAACATATCACCCCCAATCAAATGGTCAAGTCGAGATATCCAATAGGGAGATAAAGAGTATCCTAAAGAAGGTAGTCACACCAACAAGAGAGATTGGGCAATGAAACTTGATTATGCTTATGGGCCTATTGTACAACATTTAAAACCCCGTTGGGTACCTCTCCTTATAAGTTGATCTTTGGAAAACCATGCCATCTTCTGTTGGAGCTAGAGCATAAGGCGTTCTAGGCCTTAAAGAAGCTCAACTTGGACTATGCTGTAGTAGGAGATCTGGGTCACTTACAAATGTTGGAGCTTGAGGAGTTTAGGTGAGTGCATATGAGAATGCAAAAATCTATAAGGAAAAGACCAAGCGATGGCATGACGAAAAAATCCAACCCAGACATTTCGGAAAGGGACAACAAGTCTTTTTGTACAATTCAAGATTGAAACTCTTTCCAGGATTTAAAATCTAGATGGTCTGGACCCTTTTTGGTCTCGCATGTGTTTCCCCATGGAGCTATCAAAGTGCAAAAGGCTGATTCAGGAAGAAAATTCACTGTTAATGGTCAGAGGCTGAAGCACTATTATGGAGAGCACGTGGTGAGTGATGCTGGAGCTCACCAGTTTGCAGCAGAATGACCATAACACAAGAAAAAATAGTTAGAGCAGGATACTTTGCCAAATCCTTTTATTGCTCTAGCATTTACTTTTGTGTATTTCCTTAGTTTTCTTGCTTCCGAATATTTTGCTTAGCTTTAGTTTGATTTTTAAATCTTTTCTTTTGGGGGAAAATTAAATCAGACAAGCCGAGCCGTTTGCAAAAGAAAGTGCAAGGCAACTTTGATAGGATGGGTGACGCAGGCAAAGAGATAAGAGAGAGGGCAGGTGAGAGCTTTAAAGCCTAAATAGAGGGCGTGGCAGTCATGTAGGACCTCATTAAGGGAGAACGACGAAAATTAATTTGGGAGAGGAAGGTGGGTAATCATTTTAATTATTGGAAGGACAAACAAATTTCGAAAGGATTTGAGCATTAATGATTATTGGAGAAAATTTTCAAAATGAAAAAAAAAATCGTGGGACGGATTCATTCCTTATTTATTTGACCCACCCATTTCACAACCCACGTTCTCCACATTCTCCTCTCATTCTTTCCTTGTTCAACTTCCCGCATCACCAAAACCTTCCCCTACTCTTAAATTCCTTAAGCTCTCTCTTCCCTTCGCTTAAGCAAAACCCTAAAATTCTCCCCCATCACCATGCCGCGTATCAAGCACAAAGCTAATCGGAAAAGGACCCTGGAGGTCCAACTCTCGGAGAGTGAGCGTTCCAACATCGAGTTCGAGGAGGCGCACGAAACCATTCCACCTCCTAAAGCTTCGAGTTTATGAAGTTCGACGCCTTGAACTTCGACGAGCTCAGAGCAGACGCTACTCGATTTGGAGTTGCCACCGCCTCCGCCTTTAGAGCCCAACCCTAAGATAATCCCCCATGTTGCCAGCCCTGTCCTCTTGCAAGTTCCACCCGAAACTCCCCCTCCTCTAGTAGAAAAGCCTCCAGTTCCCAGCCCCGCTAAATCAAAAGAGACCCCAACCAACCAAGTCAGTGATATACGGTTAAGAGTGTACTAAAGTAGAGGCCAAATTGTTGGAATTAATTTAATAATTAATTCATATGTGGGTAACAAATTAAAGAGCAATTATATTTGGGCTATTTAATGGGCATACAAGTGATCTTAATTATGTGCCCATGACTTCCTATTTAGTGGTGTGGCTTGCTGAGTATAAACCAGCCCATTAATCCTAGGGGATTATGGGAAACCCTAGGATTAACCTATAAATATATGGTTATGGTCCCCAATACACTATGCTTCTTGAGTCTCCTGTTCCCCATCAAACATAGAGTATTGCCCATATTTGGTCTGGGTTGCATAGTTGAGGAAAACCACAAACTACAATTTCTTGCAGATCGTGGTCAATCTATCTAATGGTTTCAGGTAATTCTAATCTCTTTATAGATTTTGGTTTTCTTACATGCTTAGATCCTTGACCTTGATTGTTCTTGAATTTTATGGCTTTTATTTTACAATAATCATGAATTAGGATTTGTTTAAAATTTCCATCAAGTTGTATCAGAGCAAGTTTTGCATGGATGATTACTGGATCTTTAAGAGTTAAGTTCATTGTTCTTTTAATAACTTATTTATTTAAACAAAAAGTTATTTGTTATGAATTTTAAAATTAAATAGATGCCCACTAACCCTTGCTTAGTGTCCAATCTTGAGCTGTCTCATAATCCATGCTCCATATGTCCTCTATGTATTTTTTATTCATAACCCCATATGTTTCATTATCCATGCACCATGTGTGGAAATCCTAATGCCCCATATGTCTCAATTTTAGACATTATTAATGTCATGTAAATCACACCACATGCTTATCCATGACCTATAAATAAGGTCAATGTGGTGCTCATAGTTAGTGAGAATTAGTGAGAAATTAGTGGTGAGAAATTAGTGAGAAAATTGGTGGGAAATGTCATTTTGAATTTTGAATTTTTTTTATTATTTGAATTGTTTTGTTTATTTTATTTCCCCGACGTTGCCTCGTTTCGTTCCTCAATTTTACAACACGTTATCAGCACGAGCCTCTGTCATTTCCCCTGTTCAAGGTAGGTTCCGAAGGTAGGTAATTTAATTTTTGTTTTTCAAGTAATATCTTGTTTTTATATGTTAAATCCCTAATTTGAGTATTTTTTTGTGATAGTGTTACCATGACAAATTTGACCAAATTAGAATTTCCCGCTCTTGATATCAATGACAATAATTATTTGTCATGGGTACTAGATGCTGAAATCCATCTTAATGCCATGAACCTGGGAGAAACCATCAAAGAAAGAAATACAACCACAAGTTAGGAAAAGGCAAAAGCCATGATTTTCCTTCGTCACCATCTTCACGAGGGGTTGAAAATGAAGTATCTGACAATAAAAGACCCCCTTGCCTTGTGGCAAAATTTGAAAGAAAGATATGATCATCAAAAAATAGTTATTCTTCCTAAAGCTCGTTATGAATGGATGCATTTGAGGCTCCAAGACTTCAAATCAGCAAGTGATTATAATTCTGCACTATTCAAAATCAGTTCGAAATTGAAGTTATGTGGAGAAAAAATTACTGATAGTGATATGCTAGAAAAGACATACTCAACCTTTCATGTCTCGAATATACTCTTGCAACAACAATATCGAGATAAAGGTTTTAAGAAATATTCTGAGCTCATATCATGCCTTTTGGTTGCTGAGCAAAATAATGAGCTATTGATGAAAAATCATGAATCTCGACCAACGGGAGCAACGCAATTCCCAGAGGCTAATGCTGTAAATTTCAATAATCGTGGTCGAGGTCGAGGTCGTGGTCGAGGGCGTGACCGTGGCAGATGAAGAAATAATTTTTCATTTCGTGGTGGGCGTTATAATCGTCCAAATTTTAAAATAACCACACAAAATGTTGATCATAAAGGAAAAGCTCCACAAGATCAGAATTCCAGAAGTGTTGAAAATAAGTGCTTCTGATGCGGTATGACTGGGCATTGGGCACATATTTATCGTACACCGTAACACTTAGTGGATCTTTATCAAGCTTCCTTGAAATAAAAAGGAAATAATGTGGAAGCAAATCTTGCTTACCAGGATGGTGATATCTTTGACGCTGCCAATATTACAAGTTTGGATGTGGCTGACTTTCTTGAATCTCCTGGAGAACAAATTGGCACATTGAGCACAATGGATGGAATAACAAGTGCTTCTTTTGATTTTGAGAATATTAAGAACTAATGTTTTTTTATATCTTTTATGTATGTTTTGTATTTCAAGTTTTTTTTCTTCTTCTTCTTCCTTCTTCTTATTGTAATTATTTTGTTTAATGAAGAAGCATGGAACGTTTTCATATATTGGATGACTCGAAAATGAGCAATGGTGATTTATGTCTGGTAGACAGTGCAACTACGCACACAATACTGAAAAGTAGACAATATTTTTCTAAATTGACAATGCTGAAAGCAAAAGTCAATACTATATCAAGTTCTGCAAACTTGATTGAAGGTTTTGGAAAAGCAGACATAATTTTGCCTAGAGGAACAAAATTTACAATTGACAATGCATTGTTCTCTAGTCAATCAAAGAGAAATCTACTAAGTTTTAAAGATATACGTTGCAATGGTTATCATATTGAGACTGATAACAAGAATAATATAGAATATCTCTATATTATATCTATTGTCTCACATAACAAACGTATATTTGAAAAGTTGTCTGCTTGATCTTCTGATTATATTATACTCATATATGAGTAATGGAAGCATATGCAACTACGAACTTGAAGTTCATAACTCCAAATATATTTACCATTTGGCATGACCGATTAGGTCATCCTGGGTTCATAATGATGAGAAGTGTAATGCCCTGCATTACCTTTAACAGTATTGTCATGACATTATATTATTATTATTATTTTTTGTTTTAGGTAAGCTAGTCAAATCTAATTAGCTTTATGCCAATAAACTTTAATCAATCCTAGTTAATAATTGTAGGCTTCTAATACTCTAACTAATTAAGCTCAAGTTAATTTTATTTACTTATTAAAAAGAAATTTACAACAAAATTTAGTGATTCATCTTATCAATGTTTAATTAATTATGTATGTTAATCAAAAATAAATATGCATAAGAGATTAATAAGATTAGCGAGATTATAATTGTATTTAAGTAACAAAATTAACAATACTACTTTAGTAATTAGATAAATGTTGTGAAATATGGTAATTGTAATGGTAGCATTATTTGAGTATTTATAAAGTTTCATACATTTTATCCAAAGTTTTATTTTAAGGTAATTAGCCAAGTAAAGCCCCATATTACCTTTATTTTACTCTTTACTTTTCTACCTTAATTAAATTAACTTAATTGGGGGAATATAGAAAGTTTTACTTAACTCATAACCATGATTAGGCAATATAACCCACCTTCCACCCAAGACACACATGTAGTAATTAAGTTAGTTAGGAAGACCAAAAAACACTAACAATCCCATTAAGTAATTGGCCATGCATGAGGAGAGAGAAGAAGTTTGTTCCATCTTCCAAGATTCATGTTTGTTTCATCTTCCAAGGCATTCTCCTTTAAGTTACCTATGTTTGTTTCATTCATTTTCCTCCAAGAACATTTCTAAACAAATCTGAAAATTTCCTCTCAATCATCTACCCTATGTTTTAAATTACACCTTAGAGGAGTTGTGGTTGCTTTTCCAAGTCCCTTCAAGGATCGTTCATTGCGGTTTTGTCTTTTCGGTAAGAACGGTTTCTTTTAGTCTAGTTTTGTAAGTAGATTTTTCCTAATAATTTTTATAGAATCTAAGCATGTTCATATCCATTTTCTAAGGTTTCCATCATCATTTCAAGCTCTCTTAGTTGCTGAAAATTTTCTATTTTTATTCTTTACGGTAGAGAGGAAAACGCACCAACGGTAAGCATCATTCTTCCTTGTGTAGATTATTTTAAGGGTTCATTATTAAGATAAAATAGGTACTGTTTAGGCCTTATTTTTGTTGATTTGAGATCTGAAAATCAGAATTTAAAAGGTCCTAAAAATGTTCATAAAATTCCTTCATAACGATTTTTAACGGTTTATGTTATTTTCATAGTTTTAGCTTGTTTAGTATCAAATTTTGGATTGTTAATTCTGAATTTTTGAGACCATGACCAGCACCTTTAAACTAACCTAAAATGTGTTGTAATGTATTAAAATTGATTTTTATGATTAGTTTTACCTACGGTTTAAAATTGTGAAGACTAGTGCTATGTGTTTTCTCTAGTTTTTTTGTAAATTTGCAAAATCAGTAAATTATTTTTATCGATATTATAGTATATAAATCAGAGGCTAATATGAAGAGTTAAAATTACTTTTCACAAATTTATATATATATTTTATGATTATTATGGACTAGGTTAATTATTAAGGGATTTCTACTAGTAGAATAGTGAACGTATCTAAGTTATGAGAACTTATTGGAGAAAGTTTAGTTTAGGTAATTGAGTCCTAATTTTAGTTGTGTTAATTGTTATTAGGAAGCTTTAAGGAATTTCTTTTAGTTTGCAAAGTTCAGGTAAGTGGATTCTATCATAAGTTACCGCCTTGTATGTTTTGTTGTATTATTATTTGATTGAAAGTGAATTATGTTATGTGTTGCATTGTTTTGTTATTGAATTATGTTATTCATGTTGCTTAAATATATTTTGTTATTGAATGGTGATTGTGGTTAAATTTTATGTATTACAAAGCATGTTATGATTCTATGGCTTTCTCATGTCATTTTAAATATGTTTAATAGCAAATCATGTTTAGGTAAAACATGACATAATGTGTTATGCATTGCATTCATAGTGAAGTTAGTAGTCTTATGTGTCATGGATTTAGGTAAGATTAATGTTATGCATGAAATACCCAAATTAAACAGTTATGTTATGCAGCTAGATATATGATATGACATGTATGGTTTCTGCTAAAGGCTGGGCTCTAGGAAACAAATTATTTCATGTTAATGGTATTTGTGGGGGGTAATTACCCTATAAATATTACATGCGGAATTGACGGTTATGGTATGGGGTATTTCTGCATAGCATTGCGCCAAGTTAAGGATTTAGATATGTAAGTTTATGCTAGCAAGCATAAGTATCTTAAGTTAAGTTGTTAGTTGGTTTATATGTTAGGTTGAGGTATGCATGCATATAAGCATGATGTGTGTGTTTGAGCATGAAAGGTTCCTTATGATGGGAACTACTTACTCGGTATTTTTTTATGCTCATTCCATGTTGTTTCAATTTTTTTTTATAGATAGTTATATAGTTGACGAGAATAACATCCAGGATGACCTGGGCATTGACGAGGAGGAGATATGAGACATAGTTGAATTTTATTTATAATCTATACTTTTAATTATGACTATACCACATTTTTACTTGTTTTATTTAAGAATAATAACTTTGTGATTTCCGCTGCTAAAGATTTATAAGTTAAGTCTTATTAAGTTATCGTTTTCATTTTTAGATGAAAAATACAAGTTTTTATCTTATTTTATTTTAATGAAATTATGTTTTATGAGTAATTGTCTCAATCTTATATTATTAATGACATATAAAAATTAGGGTCATTACAAGAAGAATCATTGAAAATTCACATGGACATCCATTAAAGAACCAAAAGATTCTTCAATCTAATGAATTATCATGTGATGCTTGCTCTCAAGGCAAATTGATCATTAGACCATCACCATTTAAAGTAGGGACTGAATCACCTACATTTTTAGAACGAATTCATGGTGATATATGTAGACCTATTAATCCACCAAGCGGTCCTTTAAGATATTTTATGGTGTTAATAGACGCATCAAGTAGATGGTCACATGTATGCTTATTATCAAGTTGAAACCTTGCATTTCCAAGACTACTTGCTCAAATAATAAAGTTACGAGCACAATTTTCTGATTATACAATTAAAAGTATTCGTCTTGATAATGCTGGTGAATTTACATCCCAATCATTTAATAATTACTGTATGGCAATTAGGATAAATGTTGAACATCCTGTAGCTCATGTTCATACACAAAATGGTTTAGCGAAATCATTCATAAAACGATTGCAGTTAATTGCTAGACCATTACTTATGAGAGTTAAGCTTCCTACATCTGTATGGGGACATGCTATTTTACATGTAGCGTCGCTCACACGTATTAGACCAACATCTTATCATAAATATTCCCTGTTACAATTAGCTTATGGCCAAGAGCCAAATATTTCCCATCTGAGAACTTTTGGATGTGCAGTATATGTTCCAATTGCTCCACCACAACGTACTAAGATGGGTCCTCAAAGGAGGCTAGGAATATATGTTGGATTTGATTCCCCATCAATTATTAAATATCTTGAACCCTTGACGGGTGATGTATTTACTGCACGATTTGCTGATTGTCATTTTAATGAGACAAATTTTCCAACATTAGGGGGAGGAATAATGAAGTTGGAAAAAGAAATTACATGGAATGCATCGTTATTGTCTCATTTCGATCCCCGTACAGATCAATGTGAACTTGAAGTTTAGAAAATAATTCATTTGCAAAATATAGCAAATCAATTATCAGATGCATTTATTGATGCCAAGAAAGTGACCAAGTCACATATACTAGCTGCGAATGTTCCATCGAAAATTGATATCCCAATGCAGAAAGTTGTCATTAATGAATCTACAACACGCCATAAGCGTGGTAGACCAATGGGTTCCAAAGATAAAAATCATCGGAAAAGAAAAATAGTCAATAATCAAAATGACACAATTGAGAATGAGGATATTCCAGAAGAAATCCTAAACATGACTACTCATAAAGATATTGAGGAAAGTCAAGTACCTGAAGATAATAATGAGATTTCAATGAATTACGTTATGATTGGAAAAAGATGGAACCGAACTAATGTAGTTATTGATGACATTTTTGCTTATAATGTTGCTATTGACATTTTATCTGAAAGTGACAATTGTGAACCAAAATCTATGAAAGAATGTCAAAAGAGAAAAGATTGGCTTAAATGGAAAGAAGCAATCTAGGCAGAACTTAACTCACTTTCAAAACGTCAAGTTTTTGGACCAGTAGTTCGAACACCGGAAAATGTTAAGCCTGTGGGATACAAATGGGTATTCGTAAGAAAAAGAAATGAAAACAATGAGATCACAAGATATAAGGCAAGATTGGTTGCACAAAGTTTTTCACAAAGACCCGGTATTGATTATGAGGAGACATATTCTCCTGTGGTGGATGCAATTACACTGAGATATTTTAATTGACATGACTGTGTTTGAAAGTCTTGACATGCATCTTATGGATGTAGTCACTGCATATTTATATAGATTTCTTGATAATGATATTTATATGAAAATTTCTGAAGGATTTAAAGTACCCAATTCTAATGCTCGGGAATTGTATTCCATAAAGTTACAGAGATCATTATATGGATTAAAACAATCAGGACGAATGTGGTACAATCGTCTAAATGAATATTTGTTGAAAGAAGGATATAAGAATAATCCAATATGTCATTGTGTTTTTATAAAGAAATCACAGTCGGGATTTGCCATTATAACTGTATATGTTGATGATTTGAATCTAATTGGAACTCCTGAAGAACTTTCAAAGGCAATAGA